>NC_057801.1:564580775-564586129 GCF_018294505.1 Triticum aestivum
AAGATCTAACAGCCAGGAATGTCTACCAGACAGAATCAAACGGCCAAGAACGTCTAATGGAGAGAAATCAGAGAAAGAAAAGAAAACTTACGCAGTATAGGCATGCCGACAAGGAATAGATTTCTTTTTAGGGTATATTGTTTTAAAGAGACAAAAGTGTTGTATCTGAGAGGGCCACTCGGTGCCCCTTGGGCTGAGCACTAAAAACTGGCCCAATTAGTCACAGGGGTCTAAAAAAGCTACTGGAGTAGCTGCCCTGCGACATGTGGCCTATTTAGCGCTAAATGCAACAGCAAACGAAGATCTAACGGCCAGGAATGTCTACCACATAGAATCAAACGGCCAAGAACGTCTAATTCGTGAGAAGCCAGGGATTAGGTGCAGTTTTACTGTTCTTAAATGAGGATTTTTTTTTCTCAGGTTATACGAGGAATAGATTTCGCGCGAAATAGAATTATTTCCCTTTAGTAATCGTGTTATGCGTGTTTTGTCCCCTTTTGACCTATGGCCTTTATCACAAACCTGAGGATTCCCCCCGCCCCTCCAATCCCTCCCCCGCCCCGGCAGCGGCAGTCGACGGCCGGCCCGCGTCGGCACCGGTCCAAGGAACGATTCCGGTCATCCTCCCCGCCCCGACTTCACCCGAATTCGGGGCCCCGGAGATAACCTAGAACCTACTACCGCGAAGGACAGCCCCAAATGGCCGAGGATCTCTCCGAAGTCGCCGCCTTCATCGCCGGAATACAAAATCTTCAAAACCATCCAGTGGATCGTGCTATCCCTGCCGCGAGAAAATAAGTCAGGTATTTGTTGAAATTCCGAGTCGAATTCTGTTTGGTTGCTACGCAGTTAATATAATCTGCTCCCGCAGAACGTTCCGAGGCTGTAAAAATTGGTTCTTTTTTCTATCATGGCAGATCATTGTGCTAGCAGCTGGTCGGACCTTCCCTGGGATCTTCTTGACCGCATCGTACAACACCTTGAGCTCCCCGGAACTCTTGCTATGGCAGCCGTCTGCACTTCATGGCGCTCTGCCGCGGCGGCTTCCGGCGTCCCTCGTTCTGGCACACCTTGGCTTGTGTCCCGCGAATCTGAGCCTCTCACGAAAACGAAAGGCAGTGAGTTCCGGAACGTTCTCGACCCCGATAAGATACACATGGTTAGCTATCCTCAAGGACGGCGTAACCTCTCTTGGTGTGGAGCCTCCCATGGTTGGCTCATTGCCTCTGACGAACTCTCCAATCTTTTGATCTGCAATCCCTTCACGTTGGCCATGATCCCTCTCCCGCCTATTACTGATCTGGAATGTGTCGAGGGAGTCTACGACAATGATAGAAGCATTGCTGGTTATTATTATGGAAATTCTGACAAGCTTATCAGTCCTCCAGATTACATTGGCCGCTGGTTCTACCAGAAGGTGGTGTTGTCATCTGATCCATCTCCATCTCACGGCGGTGGTGACTACATTGCCATGGCCATCTATGGGAATAATCAGGTTTCTTTTGCGAGAGCAAGAGAGAACAGCTGGCGACATGGTACGGCTCTTAGTGAGATGGGGAAGGATTCATACGCTGATTGTGTCTACCACAATGGCAGATTCTACACGGTGACAATGTGTGGGGTGGTCGAGACATGGGATCTTAATAAAGAGCCAGCACATGAACCAAACAAACAGGTGATCATTGCTGGCGGGGATGGGAGATACAGGAGGATTCTTACCAGGTTCCTGGTGTCTACTCCCTGGGGTTGTCTCCTGCAGATCCGAACTCAACGGCGCAATGATCATCCTAGGAAGGTCATGGTTGATGTGTTTGAGAGGACGTGGGCATAGCCCAGTGGTTGGGGGCGCATGATTGTAAACCTAACGACCAGAGTTCGATCCACGTCGGGGACGAATTTCTGGAATTCTCATGAGGGATGCTTCTTCTATATCAATAAAACCGTGGGTGCTAGTGCCCATGGAGTTTCATTTTTGAGGACGTGGGCATAGCCCAGTAGTTGGGGGCGCATGATTGTAAACCTAACGACCAGAGTTCGATCCACGTCGGGGACGAATTTCTGGAATTCTCATGAGGGATGCTTCTTCTATATCAATAAAACCGTGGGTGCTAGTGCCCATGGAGTTTCATTTTTTTTTATGGTTGATGTGTTTGAAGTCAATGTCAAGGAGCGCAAACTTGTCAGACTGAGTTCTGCCACAGCCTTCCAGGAGTACACAGTGTTTGTTGGGTTGAATGAATCTGTATGTTTGCATACCAAAGATTACAAGGAGCTAAGACCCAACCATGTCTATTTTGCCACACCTTGGTTGACACAGGAAGCAAATTTTGGTCTCAGGGGCTGGAAAGGTGTAGTGATTTACGACCTGGAAAATCAGACGTTTGAGGAAGTTCTTCCTGCATCTAAACATTCTGCATTTTGTCCCCAGCAAGTTTGGTTCATTCCAAATATTTGAAAGACGATACATCTCGTCAGGTTGTGGCTGTCCCGCTAAAACGATTAGTTATTTTTTTGGTGAATACGCAAGGTTGCGTATTATTTCATTGATAGAATGGAGAGAAAGTACAGAGTGCAGCCCTAGTAGTCGTGCGCGCTACGGCGACCAGTAGAGTGCGGGAGGAGCAGAGAGGGGGAGGCTGCTCAGCCTCGCAAAAAAGTTGTTTATGTTACAGGAATGATGGTTGCAAGCCTTTTGGCCCCAGCACGAGCCCACAAACGAGCTTCATCTTTGATTGTGCGGGCTAGATCATTGTTGGATGGTTGGGCGTTGTCGAAGACGGCTTCATTTCGGTGTTTCCATATGTACCAGGCGATGAGGACGATGAGGGAGTTCATCCCCTTGCGAATGTGCGCTGAAGCCGAGCCGTTGGTTGTGGACCACCAGGAGAAGAATCCATCAGTCGAGCTTGGGATGGCCACAGGCAGCCGGCACCAAGACAAAATCTCGTGCCAAGTTATCTTGGAGAACACGCATCATGCGAGAAGGTGATCAAGGGTTTCCAACTCCTGGCTGCAGAGTTTGCAGAGGGGATCATGCGGCAGGCCATGGCGTGCGCGGCGCTCGGCGGTCCAGCAGCGGTCCATGGATGTTAGCCAAAGGAAGAATTTGGCCTCGGTCGGAGTCCATGCTCGCCAAATGAGGCGCCAGTGCGGCGCAGTAGTTGATCCACAGAACATGGCCAGGTAGGCGGAGTTCGCTGAGTACCTCCCAATCTCTGTCCACCTCCACGTGAGCTTATCAGGCTCGGTAGAGAGCTGGATGCGCTGGATCCGCTGCCAAAGATTGACATACTCGACGGCGGCGATGGGGCACAAAGTTCCGTTGATGTCTTGCAGGGCGTCGCGGACAAGACGTTGGCAACGACGCAAGATGAGGGAGAGCAGGGATGGGGCGATCTCGGCAATGGAGGAACCATCGATCCAGTGATCTATCCAGAATCAGCATGTGGTTCCTTCCTCGATGGTCCAGATTGTAGAGACACGAAAGAACTGGCGCGTCTCCTCGTCGACCGGCGGTTGTAAGTGGCTCCATGGCCGCGCGGGGTCAGTGGCCTGTAGCCAGAGCCAACGGCAGCGAAGGGCGATACCTGTGCGGTGGAGATCGTGCACTGCAAGGCCACCATACTCGAGCTGTCGGGAGAGCTTTGGCGAGCTGACGTAGCAACATCCATGGTTTGCGTCCTCGCGGCCATGCCAGAGGAAGTCGCGCACAACCGTCGTGATCTTCTTGAGGATCGTGGGGTTTAGGGCCATGGCAAGGAGGATGTGCACCGGCATTGCAATGAGCACGTGGCGCACCAAGGCGACCCACTCAGAGCGCGAGAGTAGATAGGCTTTCCAAGTGGCGAGCTTCTTGGTTAGTCGATCAACCAGAGGGAGTAGTGCAAAGGTCGGGCACTTGCGGATGGTGAGCGGCAGGCCAAGGTAAGGGATGAGGAAGCCCTGGACATTGCAGGCAAGCTCCGTGGCAATCGCGATGTCGACCTCGGCCGTGCATCGGATTGTGGATGCCGAGCACTTGGAGAAGTTGGTGCGAAGACCGGATGTGTCGCCAAACACGCGCAGGAGCTCGCGGATGGTGGCAAGCTCGACGGGGTCAGGGTGACAGAAGATGACGACATCGTCAGCGAATAGCGAGATGCTCGATGTTGCGTGCCTCTCGGTAAGGCGGCGCAGCACACCGGCAGACACGGCATGCTGGAAGAGGAAGTTCAAAGTGTCGATGACAATGGCGAAGAGCATGGGCGAGACCGGATCCCCCCTGGCGAAGCCCGCAGGCGTGGTCCACAGGGGGGGCCTTGATTGCCATTAATCAGGACATGGGTAGATGCAGTGGACGTGAGGATGGATACCCACTCACACCAACGCCGGCCAAAGCCGAGATGTGCCAGGACTTCGAGGAGGAAGGGCCAGGAGACCATATCGAAGGCCTTGGTAATGTCGAGCTTGAGGAGAACTCTCGGTGCTTTGGAGGTATGGAGGAATCGGGTCGTCTATTGAACCAGCAAAAAGTTGTCATGCACGCACCGGCCAGCAATGAATGCGCTCTGGTTGGCAGAGGCGATCTCCCTCATCCTCGAAGCGAGACGCAACGATAGCACTTTGGCAAACAGCTTGGCAATGATGTGAATCAGACTGATGGGCCGGTAGTCCGAGAGCGCGACAGCATCTGGCTTCTTGGGCAGTAGAATCAGCACGGCCTCATTTAGCTTGTGAAAACCCCTCCCATTCAAGGAGTAGAGCTTGTCAAAAGCCTCACAAATGTCAGCCTTGATGATGGGCCAACATGCCTGGAGGAACTCAGAGGTGAAGCCGTCTGGTCCAGGCGCCTTGCCAGTCGGCATCTTCTTGATGGCCTCCCACACCTCCAGCTCGGAGAATGGGTTGTCGAGCTCAAGCAAGTCAAAGCTTCCGTGGTTAATGCTGTCAAGGCTGATGAAGTGAGTACGCGCAGTAGCGGCCCCAAGGATGGATGAGGTGCTCATACTGTAACGCCCGGATGATCTTGCTACAGTAATCCCATGCTAATCATGGTACGTCATCCCGATTACTGTTGCTATCCTCGCAATAATTCGAAACCGTTCAAATTCAAAATTTAAATTGATGAAAACAATAAAAGTTTTAAAAATTTAAAATAAAAATGTTCGGTGGTTGCCAAATATTACAAAGATAATTATGGTGTAAGGTTCACAATTTTATAAAATGCCTAAGTGTTTATAAATAAATAAAAACAGAAAAGAAAATAAACAAAAAGAAAACAGAAAACAATAAAAAAAAGGAGAAGAGAAACCCCCCTGGGCTTCGGCCCAGCTGACCACAGGCCCCACTGGGCCACCCACCAGGCCCCGCCCCCC
>NC_057801.1:564587274-564595808 GCF_018294505.1 Triticum aestivum
GAGGCCGCTCCTTCCTCCGTCCGCCCCTGTTCCGTGCGCCGTCGCACTCCCCGTCCTTCGCCCGGTTGGCGCCCGGCGAGCCCCGCCGTGGTCACCAACCCCCCTGCTCCGGCGATCTGCCGGCTCCGCCCGCCCCGGTGGTGCGCCCGAAAGAGCGGGTGCTGGGCACCGTTGCGCCCGCGCCCGTTCGGGCAACAACCGCGCGTCCATGCGCCCGAAAAACCGCAAGGCCCCCTGGGGCCAATGACGTGGGGGCCCCACGCCCAGAACGCTTAAAAAAATAAATAAATAAATAATAAATAAATAAAACAATAAATATAAATAATTAAATTAAAATGATTTAATAAAATTATTAATTAATTAATTAATTAATTAAGTTAATTAATCTGGTTTAATTAAATTAATTAACTAGTTAAGTTTAATTAAACTGTAATTAGATTAACCTAAACCCTAATTAACCTAAATAGAGAATGACAGGTGGGTCCCACTGGACCCACATGTCAGGGTTGACTCAGTCAACCCCTGTTGACTGCTGACGTCAGCATGACATCATGCTGACGTCATAAATACATTTTTTCGAATTAATTAAATAAATAATTAAATTCCAAAATTGTTAAAATCTTTTAAAAATCATATCTTTTAATCCGTAACTCGGATTAAAATATTTTCAACATGAAAGTTGCTCAGAACGACGAGACGATTCCGGATACGCAGTCCGTTCGTCCGCCACACACCCCTAACCTATCGAACTCGCAACTTTTCCCCTCCGGTTCATCAGTCCGAAAACGCGAAACACCGGGAGTACTTTCCCGGATGTTTCCCCCCTTCATCGGTACCACCTCATACCGCGTTAGGGCACGCCTAGCATCGCTTCTTGACATGTCATGCATCGATATGCATCTGTTTACTTGGTATTCATTGTTTCTTCCCCCTCTTCTCTCCGGTAGACTACGAGACCGACGCTGCTGCTGCCCAGTTCGACTACGGAGTTGACGACCCCTCTCTCTTGCCAGAGCAACCAGGCAAGCCCCCCCCTTGATCACCAGATATCGCCTATTCTTCTCTATACTGCTTGCATTAGAGTAGTGTAGCATGTTACTGCTTTCTGTTGTACCTATTCTGATGCATAGCCTGACATTGATGCTACACCTGTTGATACCTTACCTGCAATCCTAAATGCTTAGTATAGGATGCTAGTTTATCATCATTGGCCCTACATTCGTGTCAGTCTGCCTTGCTATAATATTGGGCCGTGATCACTCGGGAGGTGATCACGGGTATATACTATACATACATACATACTATACAGATGGTGACTAAAGTCGGGTCAGCTCGAAGAGTACCCGCGAGTGATTCACGGATTGGGGGCTGAAAGGACCTTTGTCCCGACGGCCCTCTGTGTGGATCTTTGTGGCGGAGCGACAGGACAGGTTGAGACCGCCTAGGAGAGAGGTGGGCCTGGCCCTGTTCGGCGTTCGCAGACACTTAACACGCTTAACGAGATCTTGGTATTTGATCTGAGTCTGGCTACGAGCCTATACGCACTAACCATCTACGTGGGAGTAGTTATGGGTATCCCGACGTCGTGGTATCAGCCGAAGCACTTCAGACGTCAGCGACGGAGCGGCGCGCGCCGGATTGGAACGTAAGCCTGCTCTTGTATTAAGGGGGCTAGTTCTGCTTCCGGCCGCCCTCGCAACGTGTAGGTGTGCTATGGGCGATGGGCCCAGACCCCTGTGCGCTTAGGTTTAGACCGGCGTGCTGGCCTCTCTGTTTTGCCTAGGTGGGGCTGCGACGTGTTGATCTTCCGAGGCCGGGCATGACCCAGGAAAGTGTGTCCGGCCAAATGGGATCGAGCGTGTTGGGCTATGTGGTGCACCCCTGCAGGGAAGTTAATCTATTCGAATAGCCGTGATCTTCGGTAACAGGACGACTTGGAGTTGTACCTTGACCTTATGACAACTAGAACCGGATACTTAATAAAACACACCCTTCCAAGTGCCAGATACAACCGGTGGTCGCTCTACCTCAGGGATATGAGGAGGGGATCGCCGGGTAGGATTATGCTATGAGATGTTACTTGGAGATGCTACTTGGAGGACTTCAATCTACTCTCTTATACTTGATGCAAGACGAAGGTGACCAGAAGCGTAGTCTTCGATAAGACTAGCTATCCCCCTCTTATTCTGGCATTCTGCAGTTCAGTCCACTGATATGGCCTCCTTACACATATACCCCTGCATATGTAGTGTAGTTCCTTGCTTGCGAGTACTTTGGATGAGTACTCACGGTTGCTTTCTTCCCCCCTTTTCCCCTTTCCTTTCGTTCTGGTTGTCGCAACCAGATGCTGGAGTCCAGGAGCCAGACGCCACCGTCGACGATGACCCCTACTACACCGGAGGTGCCTACTACTACGTGCTGCCTGCTGACGACGACCTGGAGTAGTTAGAAGGATCCCAGGCAGGAGGCCTGCGCCTCTTTCGATCTGTATCCCAGTTTGTGCTAGCCATCTTATGGCAACTTGTTTAACTTATGTCTGTACTCAGATATTGTTGCTTCCGCTGACTCGTCTATGATCGAGCACTTGTATTCGAGCCCTCGCGGCCCCTGGCTTGTATTATGATGCTTGTATGACTTATTTATGTTTTAGAGTTGTGTTGTGATATCTTCCCGTGAGTCCCTGATCTTGATCGTACACATTTGCGTGCATGATTAGTGTACGGTCAAATCGGGGGCGTCACAAGTTGGTATCAGAGCCGACTGCCTGTAGGAATCCCCCTTCCACACTCCTTGGCCGAAGTCGAGTCTAGTCACTACAAAACTTTTACTAACATGGCTGTGAGCCTTACGGGCCCACGTCGCCATTGGGTGGTACTAGGATCTTTTACTCCTCGACCTTTACTCTGGGACTCTGAACTCTTTTCTACTCGGGTTAAACGAATTTACTAACTCTGACATTAGGATCCCGTTACCACACTCACCCCAAAGTTGGATAAGCCATAGTTATTCTGTAGGATAGCATTTTGAATAGTGCCCATGTTGTCATTTGACTCCATTGAAACATCTTTGTTTTCAGATGGAACCCGCGAGGCAGGTCGTGCGCCACACTGCGGCCATTGGTGCCTCAGGATCACCTGCTGTGCTAGCTGATATGATGACCTATCTGGGTTATCGCTGGCACCCTGAGTACACCGTCTACGAGGAGTACCAGGACTTTAACCAGGAGCAGTACCGTGCCATCGTCCACCTCTACACTCGGGAATATGAGTCCACTACCGTGCTGCACACCGCTCATGGTGTTGGAGTGACCATCGAGATGGCAGTCCACGATGCGGCTCATGCTGCTCTGACACGACTTCGTGGAGAGTACCAGGCATTGGACACTTCCCCTTTCAGGCACATTCCTATCGCATCTGACGTTGGTGCGGAGGGATACTACATTGCCGCCTACTCCACCGTCACCCGAGAGCCTTTCCACCATCAGCGCCTGGTCCTGCATGCTGATGGGCTGGACCGAGCTAACAGAGCTCTTCGCCACGAGTTGTACACCACTCGTCAGCACCTTTATAGGGCTCTGACGCGGTTGCTCCCCTTTGTCCGGTCTGGACAGCTGCCGCGTTCTGCGATCTACCCAGCCAGGACCGTAATGCCCCACGGTGTCGGATGGCCAGAGGTGGGAGGCTACTCTCCCGCACTTGGTCCTCTTCTGCCACCTGAGCGTCGGGTTCTACACCAGAGTATCCGCGGCCCCCAGGCCACTGACGTGGAGGACTATCCGTTGCCTCACTACCAGCTGTCAGGTTACAGCTACCTTCACAGTACCTCCTGGGACTGATGTAGTCTTGTTCATTAGTCTTAGATGCACTCGCGAGCCTGCGTGCCGCCTATGATGACTTAGTCTATGTACGGAACTCTGTGTACTGAACTCTATGTCCGACCCCTTTTGTAAGTTATGCCGACTATCTATGTGGTATCTGTCGTGCTCCTTTCATTATGCATGTTTCATCATGAATGACTCTTGTCTATGCAAATTTCTCAATACTGAACTACCCCTGTTATATATTAGCAGGATGGTTAGACCAGTTGGTCGTGGTCGTGGTGGCAACTTCCCACCACCGCCTGAGTACATGGCTGGTATGATCCAACAGCTTGAGATGAATCGCCAGTTCATGGAAAACATGATGGCTCAGTTTCCTCGCCCCAATATGAACCAGCATCCAAACACAACAACTCTGCAGGATTTCATACGCCTCAACCCAAGTGTGTACCGCAGCTCAACCCAGCCGCTGGATGCTGATGACTGGCTCCGTGACATCACCTATGAGATGGAGTCTGCTGATGTAGCCCCTGCCAGCTATGTCACTTTTGCTTCCTTCTTCCTGAAGGGACCCGCAGCTCAATGGTGGGACAGCCACAGGCGTACTCTGCAAGTTGGGACAATCATCTCCTGGCCAGACTTTCAGGCTGCCTTCCGTGCCCGCTTCATTCCTCAGGGAATCATGGACAAGAAGAAGCGTGAGTTTCGAAACCTCACCCAAGGCAACAAGACTGTTGAAGCTTATCAGCGAGAGTTTCTGGATTTATCCCGCTATGCTGAAGAAGACATTGCAACTGATGCTCGCAGACAGGAGAAGTTCCGTGAAGGCCTTCAAGCTGACATCAAGCTCGCACTTCTAGTGCATGACTTTGCCGATTTCGCCACCTTGGTGAACAAGGCCATCAATGTTGAGACTGGTCTTCAAGAACACCATAGCTCTCAAAGGCGCAACCGTGACACGGGCTCATCTTCGGGCCCGCCCTCGCAGAAGCGTAAGATATGGATCCCGAACAGCATGTACCGTCCAAATGCACCAGCCCTAAGGCAGTCTTACGCTGCACCTCGTCTGCCTACTGCTCCAACTAGGCTGCCAAGGCTTCCAGCTCCGCCACCCCAAGCTCCTGTTCCCACTCCCAATAATGGCCTGTGCTACAAGTGTGGTCAACCAGGTCACCTTGCCAGGAACTGCTATCAGAATCAAAAACAGAATCAACTGGCCCTTCCAGCTACTGGCCGTGGAAACAACCAGGCCCGCAACAACATTGCCAAGTCTTATGGCCTTGTTCATGCCAACCACATTGATCTGAATGAAGCTCAAGACCAGCCTGCTACTGTGATGGGTACACTCCTCGTAAATTCAGTACCAGCATCCGTTTTATTTGATACAGGTGCATCGCATTCATTCATGTCAGAAGAATTTGCATACAAGCACGATGTTAAATTTGAGCAGATGAACACTTCGGTAGTGGTAAAAACCCCCGCGGGACAATGTCAGACCTCCATGGTTGGCATTGACGTCCCTGTGGAAATCGAAGGGTTGGAGTTTCGTGCCTCGCCCATTATACTGAAATCGTCTAACATCGACCTCATTCTGGGAATGGATTGGTTAAAGGCGCATACTGCTTCTATCGTTTGCGCCACTAAGACCGTCCATCTGCTACACCCTTCCGATGAAATAATTAGCTATGATGCTCATCTGGTTCGGAATGCCGAGGCCAGACTTTATGCCTTAAACGCCTTGAACGTTACACCACTCAAAGGCATTGAAAACATTCCCGTCGTGCGTGAATTCCTAGACGTCTTTCCTGAAGAACTCCCAGGGATTCCCCCTGCTAGAGCTGTCGAATTCGTCATCGACTTGAAACCGGGCACCACTCCTATCGCCAAGCGACCCTATAAGATGCCGCCGCATGAACTCCTTGAGCTTAAGGAGGAAATCGATAAATCTCTTCAAAGTGGTTTCATTCGCCCAAGTTGCTCTCCTTGGGGAGCACCTTCTCTCTTTGTCAAGAAGAAAGATGGGACAAACCGATTGGTCCAAGACTACCGTCCTATAAATCAAGCTACCATTCAGAATAAGTATCCTCTTCCTCGGATCAATGATCTGTATGATCAATTGGCTGGATCATCAGTGTTCTCTAAACTCGACTTGAGGTTGGGTTACCACCAGATCCGTGTTCGTGAGGAAGATATCCCCAAGACCGCATTCGTGACTCGTTATGGTTCATACGAGTACACCGTCATGTCTTTCGGCTTAACCAATGCTCCAGCCACCTTCTCTCGCCTGATGAACTATATATTCATGGATTACCTCGACAAGTTCGTCGTGGTTTATCTGGATGATATTCTGGTATTTTCCAAGAACGAAGAGGAACATGCTGAACATCTTCGCCTCGTGCTGGAAAAGCTACGAGAGCATCAACTTTATGACAAGTTCTCCAAATGTGAATTCTGGCTTCCCGAAGTAACCTATCTCGGGCATGTCATCTCTAAGGATGGTATTGCCGTCAACCCTGAACAAGTTCAGGCTATTCTCGATTGGACTCCTCCGAAGAACGTTAAGCAAGTCAGAAGTTTTCTCGGTCTCGCCAGCTACTGCCGTCGATTCGTCGAGAACTTCTCCAAGATTGCCAGGCCTCTGACTAACCTATTGCATAAGGGCGTCAAGTTCCAATGGACAGATAAATGTCAGGAAAGTTTCCAGGCACTCAAGGACAAGTTGACTTCTGCCCCAGTACTAGCTCCTCCTGATACTAAGAAGGACTTCGTCATTTACTGCGACGCTTCCCGTCAAGGACTAGGCTGTGTCCTAATGCAAGAGCGCAAAGTGGTTGCTTATGCCTCTCGGCAATTGCGCCCTCACGAAGAGAACTACCCAGTTCACGACCTCGAACTTGCTGCTGTCATTCATGCGCTAAAACAGTGGCGACATTACCTACTCGGTAATCGTTGCGAGATCTTCACTGACCACCAAAGTCTGAAGTATCTGTTTACTCAGCCAGACCTGAACCTCCGTCAGCAGAGATGGATGGAGACTGTTGCAGACTTTGATTTGGGTATTTCCTATACCCCAGGCAAGGCTAATGTAATGGCTGATGCCTTGAGCCGCAAGTCTTACTGCAACCACCTCCAGGTTCACAAAGTTCAGCCCTCACTCGTTGAAGAATTCAGAAAGCTGAACCTCCATATTGTTCCTCCGGGTGCACTCGCTCCCCCTCCTCCGGAGTTCCGCAAGATGAATCTCCGTGTTGTTTCCCAGGGTTCCCTCTATACCCTGGCTGTTGAACCCGATCTCGTGGGCACCATAAAGACCATGCAGGGATTTGACTCTGAAGTCTACAAGATTAAGCAAGACCTCAAAGAAGGAAGTCCCTCATCCTTCACTATTGCTGATGATGGCGCCTTGTACTTCAAAGGCCGCCTAGTGGTGCCGTGTAAGAAGGAAAACCTGAATATGACCCAGGAGGTTATGAAAGAAGCTCATGATACGCCTCTATGTATCCATCCTGGTAGTACGAAGATGTATCAAGACATTCGTCAGAGATTCTGGTGGTCTAACATGAAGCAAGACATTGCTCGTTATGTTGCCGAATGTGACGTTTGCCGTCGTATCAAAGCAGAACATCAAAGGCCTGCTGGAACTCTGCAACCTATATCTATTCCTGAATGGAAATGGGACCATGTCGAGATGGACTTCGTTACTGGATTTCCCAAATCGCAAAAGGGTAATGATGCTATTCTTGTCGTCATTGACCGACTTTCTAAGGTTGCACATTTTCTGGCGGTCAAAGAAACGATCACTGCTAGTCAGCTTGCAACTCTCTACATGTCCAGAATTGTTTCGCTCCACGGTATTCCACTGGTTATCAGTTCAGACCGTGGTAGTTTATTCACTTCAAGATTCTGGGCAAGTTTCCAAGAAGCTATGGGCACTCATCTGTCTTTCAGCACTGCTTTTCATCCTCAGTCACAAGGGCAAGTTGAACGTGTCAATCAAGTTCTCGAAGACATGCTTCGAGCTTGTGTTATTTCCTTCGGCAAGAAATGGGAGGAATCTCTTCCGTATGCTGAGTTCTCTTATAATAATAGCTATCAAGCTAGTCTGAAGATGGCCCCCTTCGAAGTGTTATATGGACGAAAGTGCCGGACCCCTCTGAACTGGTCAGAAACTGGGGAACGTCCACTCTTCGGTCCGGATATTATCCAACATGCCGAAGAACAAGTCCGCATTATTCGCGAGAATCTCAAGACTGCTCAGTCCCGCCAAAAGAGTAATTATGACCGTCATCATAAAGACATGGTCTATCAACCTGGCGAAAAGGCCTATCTTCGAGTTACACCAATGAAGGGTGCTCACCGCTTCGGGATCAAGGGCAAGCTAGCTCCTCGCTATATTGGCCCATTCACTATTCTCGAGAGGCGTGGAAAGGTGGCATATCAACTGGAGCTTCCGTCGAACCTTTCTCAGGTTCACGATGTGTTCCATGTGTCACAACTCCGCCGTTGCTTCAAGGACCCAATCCGAGCTGTGGATCATGAAGTGCTCGAATTGCAACAGGACCTCTCCTATAAAGAGCATCCGGTCCGCATTCTCGACCAAGCTGAACGCCGCACACGCCAGAAGGCGATCAAGTTCCTCAAGGTCCAGTGGTCGAATCACTCTGAAGACGAAGCCACCTGGGAACGCGAGGATCGCCTGCGTGATGAATACCCCGCA
>NC_057801.1:564599577-564611471 GCF_018294505.1 Triticum aestivum
CGTTAACGCAACTTCCTTTGTAATGGAGGTTGCTAGGTCTGCTCACCGGCCGCGTACGCAACGTGCAGGTGTGCTCAGGGCGATGGGCCCAGACCCCTGCGCGCTTAGGTTTAGACCGGCGTGCTGGCCTCTCTGTTGAGCCTAGGTGGGGCTGCGACGTGTTGATCTTCCGAGGCCGGGCATGACCCAGGAAAGTGTGTCCGGCCAAATGGGATCGAGCGTGTTGGGCTATGTGGTGCACCCCTGCAGGGAAGTTAATCTATTCGAATAGCCGTGATCTTCGGTAACAGGACGACTTGGAGTTGTACCTTGACCTTATGACAACTAGAACCGGATACTTAATAAAACACACCCTTCCAAGTGCCAGATACAACCGGTGGTCGCTCTACCTCAGGGATATGAGGAGGGGATCGTCGGGTAGGATTATGCTATGTGATGTTATTGGGAGATGCTACTTGGAGGACTTCAATCTACTCTCTTATACTTGATGCAAGACGAAGGTGACCAGAAGCGTAGTCTTCGACAGGACTAGCTATCCCCCTCTTATTCTGGCATTCTGCAGTTCAGTCCACTGATATGGCCTCCTTACACATATACCCATGCATATGTAGTGTAGTTCCTTGCTTGCGAGTACTTTGGATGAGTACTCACGGTTGCTTTTTCCCCCCTTTTCCCCCTTTCCTTTCTTTCTGGTTGTCGCAACCAGATGCTGCAGCCCAGGAGCCAGACGCCACCGTCGACGACGACCCCTACTACACCGGAGGTGCCTACTACTACGTGTTGCCCGCTGACGACGACCTGGAGTAGTTAGGAGGATCCCAGGCAGGAGGCCTGCGCCTCTTTCGATCTGTATCCCAGTTTGTGCTAGCCTTCTTAAGGCAAACTTGTTTAACTTATGTCTGTACTCAGATATTGTTGCTTCCGCTGACTCGTCTATGATCGAGCACTTGTATTCGAGCCCTCGAGGCCCCTGGCTTGTATTATGATGCTTGTATGACTTATTTTATTTGTAGAGTTGTGTTGTGATATCTTCCCGTGAGTCCCTGATCTTGATCGTACACATTTGCGTGCATGATTAGTGTACGATTAAATCGGGGGCGTCACACATACGCTGCCTGTGACATGCCAGCAGTGTCGGTAATGTCTTCGTCGCGCACCCGCAGGCTGAGGATGCTTTTCTTTTGACTTCTCTGAGCGACGTGCATCTTATGAAATGCGGAGTTACTGGCGCCCTCCTTCAGCCATCTGAATCGAATGCGCTCGCGCGTGAGGGATCGCTCAAGTGAGGCCAGGCCAAGGTACTTGCGTTTTAGCTCACGCCGGAGCCATGCTTCGGCGGGAGAGAGAGGCCGGTGATCCTGTGCCACATCCAAGCGATAGATGAGCTCCCGAGCCGTGGCAAGTTGGGAGGAGATGTGTCCAATGGATCGGGAGCCCCGGCTATGTAGCTGGCGCGCAGTACCTTTGAGGCGCGCAAATAATCGCCGGAATGGATCAGCGTCGAAGGGACGGAATGCCATGTCGCGTCCACCGTTTGCATGAATCCATCGAGCTTAACCCAGAAGCGCTCGAAGTGGAAGCGTTGTTTTCCAGGAGTGCGGAGGGAACAATCAACGACCAAGGGGCAGTGATCGGATGCCGCGGAGGCGAGGCAGCGCAGGAAGTGGTGAGGTTGGTCCGTCGCCCAAGAAATAGTTCACAGGATGCGGTCGTTGCAGACGAGAGTGGGGCTTTGCTGCTCGTTAGACCATGTGTAGCGGCGGCCATGCATGTATATGTCGTGCAGGGTGTGATCCGCAATGAAGCGCCGGAAACGATTGGTCGTTCGCTGGTTAATGCGGCCATTGTTCTTGTCGGCGGAGGCGGTGACCATGTTGAAGTGTAACGCCCGAATAATTATGCAATAGTAATCATGCTAATGGTGCCATGTCATTGATTTTTACTGCTGTTAAGCTCGAGTTGATTCAAAGTCGGTTCCAATTGATAGCTTAAAATAAGTAAATAAAAGAAAAGGTGAAAACAAGCAAACGAAACAAAAGGCCCCTCGCCCAACTCGGCCAATCAGCCCAGCCGGCCGTCCCACCTCTCCCTCTCCCTTATCCCCCCACGCACCCAAAATATCTAGACAGATCGCCCTACTCCCCCATGTCTCTCTTTCGTTCCCCTCCTCTCGTCCCTCTCCTCCTGCGCGTGCACCGCTGCCCTCATCACCACGGGCTGCCTCCCCGCGTGCTCCCTGACTGCCCTGCGCCATAGAACCGTGCCCGTCCGCTCCACGTGCTCGGCTGCTTCGCCCACGCCAAGGAACCCAAGCCGGAGCCCCAGCTGCCTCGCCGGATTCGCGTCGTCCTCGACATTACACCCGCCGGCGACCTCCGTCGAATTCGTCATCATCGGGCCTTCCCCGAGCTCGCTATGCACCTCTACAGGGCCCATGTGAGCTTCCGCCTCCTTCCCCCTCTGTCCTTCTCTTAATTCCACCGACGTAGGCGCTGCTGCTCGACTGGCCTGAGCTCGCTCCGCCCGGCGCCCTCTGGCCGCTTTTCCGCCTGCGCAGGGCCACGCTCCGGCTAGACTGGTTGCGTCTCGTACGCGCCCCGTTCGCGAAGTCCACGGGCCGCGGCCTCGCCTTGTGCGCGCATCCTCCCGCAGCCACCTGCGTCGCGCCGAACGGCTCTCGTTGCGCCCTGCCTCTCCCTAGGTCGAGCCCGGCTGCACACCACGTCGACGTTGCCGTCTCTCGCTCGCCCCGCCCCGCTGGCCGCAGCGCCCGTCGCTGGGCGCCCGCGCCTCCTGTCGCTTGCGCCGCCCGCTTTGCCTCGTCGTCGCCCCGCGCACGGCCTCACCTCCCCGCTGTAGCCACTGCCGTCAAGCCTGCGGCCCACCTTCGCCCGTCCGCCCCCGTTGCTGCCCTCGCCGTCCGCCATTGCCCCGCCTGCCGCTCGCGCCATTGCTCATCGCCGCCCCGCACTGCCGTTGTTGGCAGCTGTCGGCGCCCCGCCCCGGGCGGGCTACGGCCTCCACGGGCGCCCGCCCCGCTTCACCACCTGACATCCAGCGCCCGACAACCCACCCCGGTCGGCCTGGGCCATTAACCAGAGGGGGGCGCCCTTGTAAATAATAATAAAAAAAGATAATAAAAATGAAAATATTATTTATTAAATAGGTTATTAATTAACTTAATTAGCTTAATTGAATTAGCCTAATTACCTAAGTTAGCTAATTAAAACTATTAGTTTAGTTAGGTCAATGACAGATGGGCCCCATTGTCCTGTTTGACCTGTCAACATTTAGTGTTGACCGCTGACATCATGATGACGTCATGCTGGTGCAATAACTCTGTTTTAGATTCAATATTAATTTCAGAAAATATTTTAAAATTTTGAAAAATAATGTAAATTAAACCGTAACTTGGATGAAAAAACTTTCTACATGAAAGTTACTCATAACGACGAGACGAATCCGAACACACGGTCCTTTCGTCCGCCACACGTCCCTAGTAGCAAACGTTGAACTTTTCCCCTCCGGTTCATCTGTTTTCCCCCTTCACCAGTATCGCCTAACACTGTGTTAGAACACCTCTAGCCCCGCTTATTGTCTTGTTATGCATATGTTTGTGTGTATTTACTGTTTCTTCCCCCTCTTCTCTCCGGTAGACCCCGAGACCGATGCCGATGTCCCTGTGATCGACTACGTCGCCGACGACCCTTTTTCCCTTTCAGCGGAGCTTCCAGGCAAGCCCCCCCTTTGATCATCCCGATATCGCACATTCCATTCTCCCATGCTTGCATTAATTTTGCAACTGTAATTGATTGCTCCTATTCTGATGCATAGCCTGCTTTTGTAAACTGCTATTGTACCTTACCAGTTTATCCTAAACTGCTTAGTATAGGTTGGTCAGTGATCCATCAGTGACCCCCACCTTGTCCTTGTCGCCCCTGCTTCATCATCGATGACTCGATCAACATGATAGACGACCAGAGCCCGACACTTCACTTCACATCATGCCCTTTTTGTTGCTCGACTCTACAGAGTTACCATCGAGTGCCGAGGGTGGTACCTCATACATCACTCCTGATGAAATCTCTGTAGTGTAGCTATTCGGTCGTGGTCATCGAGGGTGATTCCTCCTTAACCACTTCCGATATGACTTTGTCGTGCAACCCCTCAAGTGTGAACCTCGAGGGTGGTTCCTCTTACGTTCACCTTGATGATTACATCGAGTGGAATCCACCGAGGGTGATTCCACGGGTTTTCCCCTTGATGTGTGGACACACGGTTACCTTGACATTACTTGAGACCATTGATGAAGTCGTGTCGGCCCTCAGGGGTACCCGCGAATTGATGTGAAAGTCAGGCGGGCCCGCAGAGCACCCACGAGTTTTCCATGTGGCACGACCATGGAGTCTGGGCCCTTGCCGTAAGTCCACGAGACGGGGCGACGGGGTCACATTATCGTGAGTCTCTGCTTGTCTCCGTGAGCCCCCAATGCACTAACAAGTTTGGGTATTTGTTCTGAGTTGGCCTCTGGCCTTTACGCACTAACCACCACGCGAGAATAGTGATGAGCCTCGATGTCGTGGTATCAGCCGAAGCTTTGTCAGATGTTCAGTTCAGCATTGCGGCACGGCTTGGTCGGCGCCCCAGTGGAGGTGGCCTGGATCGCCCTGCGCGCAACGATCCGGAGTGCAAGGGGCGATGGGCCCAGACCCCGGAGTGCTTAGGATGTAGACTGGTAGGGACCTCTCTGCTGAGCCTAGGTAGGGCTGCGACGTGTTGATCTTCCGAGGCCGGGCATTGACCCCAGAAAGGTGTGTCCGGCCAGAGTAATCGAGCGTGTTGGGTAACGTGATGCACCCCTGCAGGGAAGTTATATACTCGAATACCGTGTCCACGGTAATGGATGTTCAGACTTATATCCTGATCTTATATAACTAGAAATGGATACTTGAGTTATGTGATGGATATGTGGCTCTGAGATTGCTTTCTCGCAGGGAGTCGAGGAAGGATCTCTGGGCATTGATGCTACAACATGCTTGTTAAATATTAAAATGCTACTCTTTACTCTTCTACATGCTGCAAGATGCTTGGAGCTACTTGAAGATGCTAGTCTTCGATAGACTAGGCCTTCCACCCTCTATTTTGGCATTCTGTAGTTCAGTCCACAGATACAAACCTTCCATTTGATATCAATGCACACTTAGTATAGATCTGATGCTTGCGAGTACTTTGGGTGGGTACTCATGATTGCTTTGCTACCCCCTTTTCCCCCTTCTTTCTTCTTTCCGGTTGTTGCAACCAGATGGTGGATCCCTGGAGCAAGATGCCATCGCCGATGGATGCTAGTACGTGAAGATCGCCGACGACCAGGAGTAGTTAGGAGGTCCCTGGCAGGAGGCCTTGCCTCTTCGATCGTTTTTGCTTTTGTGCTAACCTTCTTAAGGCATCCTTGTTTAACTTATGTCTGTACTCAGATATTGTTGCTTCCGCTGACTCTTGTGTATCGAGCTATGTATTCAAGCCCTCGAGGCCCCTGGCTTGTAATATAAAGCTTGTATTATTTTATTTGTGTCTAGAGTTGTGTTGTGATATCTTCCCGTGAGTCCCTGATCTTGATCGTACACATTTGTGTGTATGATTAGTGTACGATTGAATCGGGGGCATCACAAGTTGGTATCAGAGCCGACTGCCTGTAGGATCCCCCTTTCCAACTCCTTGGGCGAAGTTGAGTCTAGTGTTTGAAAATTTGTTTTACTAACATGGATGTGTGGCTTACGGGCCCACGTCGCCATTGGGTGGTATTAGGATCTTTTATTCCTCTACTATGCTCTGGGACTCTGATCTCTCTTCTATTCGGTTAATGATTTTGCTAACTCTAACCTTAGGATCTCGTGATCACATCCATCCAGAGATTTGTATTATGCCTTTCTTGAATTGGGAGCCAGGATCTGCTTCACTTTGTTCACGAGACGTAGAAATCCTTCTATCGAGGGCACCCTGCATCGTCCCCTGCAGATTCCTCGCTCTAGTGGTTTTCTCCGACGATGATGTAGCCTTTGCTATGTCTCGTTGTTGTATCCTTCCATCGTGTGTGTGTGCCGCCTAGTATGTCTAGGATGATCCTCTTGTCTGAACTCCTACTAACAACGTGTGTTTGGCTCTATATATGTATCTGTATGTCTTTAATGACTACTGCTTTGTACATACTGCGCCTTTGCTCACTGTTCAAGTTACATCATGAATGACTCCTTACACCTGCTCCACCCCCCTATTAAATTGCTTCCTGATATTTTAGCAGGATGGCTGACGATCATCCACCTCCACCCTATATTGCCGCAATGATGCAGCAGTTTGAGCTGAATCGTCAGTTTATGATTGGAGTAATGGCCCAGTTTCCAAACCAGAGTACTCATCAACAGCCTGCCCCAATAACACTACAAGAATTCGTGTGCCTCAACCCGTCCATTTTCCGCAACTCCACCAATCCCATGGATGCTGATGATTGGCTTCGTGACATCCAGTTTGAGATGGAGTCAGCTAATGTGGCCCCTGCCAGTTACGTCACCTTTGCGACATTCCACTTGAAAGGTCCAATTGCTCAATGGTGGGAAAGCCACAGGGGTATGCTGCATGCAGAGACTGTAACCACTTGGCAGGAATTTCATAGCCTTCCGTGCACGACACATTCCTCAAGGTCTGATGGACCAGAAGAAGAAGGAGTTCCGCAAAATCTCACGGGGCACAATGACTGTGGATGAATATTAGAGGAAATTCCTTGAATTAACCCGCTATTCTCCGGATGACGTCTGCACTGACGCTCGCAAGCAAGAGAAATTTTGTGAAGAACTGCATCCCGATATAAAGCTCGCACTTGTTGCTCATGATTGTGCAGACTTTGCGACACTTGTCAACCAAGCTTTCCGAACTGAAACTGGTCTAACTGAGTACCAGGAGTCGCTCAAGCGTACTCGCGATGTTGGCCCATCCTCGAGTCAACCTGCTCAGAAACGCCGAGTCTGGATCCCACACAATGTTCATCACCGACCTGCTCCAACACCAACGCCGTCTTATGTTGCACCTCGTCTGCCTCCGCCACCGAGACAACCAACGATTCAGGCTGGACAATCCAATGTTGTGGCTCCTCCCCATAATGATGGTTTACGCCGCAAGTGTGGACAACCAAGACACCTTGCCCTCAACTGTCGCCCTGGTCAGCCGCATAATGCTTCACGTCCTCCTGTTGGTCGTAAGAAGGGTCGTCGAACACATCATACCGGAAGTTGTAGTGCCGGACCACCTGCTATGAGTGTTGGTCAAGTCACCCATGTCAAGATTGAAGAAGCTCACGAGTCTCCAAAAATTGTGATGGGTACCCTTCGCGTTAATTCAGTGCCCACTTACGTTCTCTTCGATTCAGGAGCATGACATGCTTTTGTGTCCCAACAATTTGCCCAGTTGCATGGGTGGGATATGGAAAATTTGCCCACTCCCTTAGCGATTCAATCTCTGGGATCCAAGTGGCAAACCACAATGTTATGCCCTTGCAACCAAATCGAGATTGGAGGTCTACTTTTTCCGGCTTCTCTCATTATACTCGGACCTTCCAACATAGACATCATTCTTGGTATGGACTGGTTGACAGCCCATAGTGCTAAGATCGACTGTGCTACCAAGACAGTCCAACTCACTCACCCTTCTGGCCAGACAGTCCAATACTCAGTCCTAGCAGCTCAGGATGCCGAGAATCAGATATATGTTCTAAATGCATTGAATGCCTCACCTCTTGAGGGAATAGAGAACATTCCAGTTGTTCGTGATTTCAAAGATGTCTTCCTAGAAGAACTTCTAGGAATACCCCCTGCTAGAGCGGTCGAATTCGTCATAGACTTGAAGCCGGGCACTACTCCTATTGCCAAGCGACCCTACAAGATGCCGCCTCATGAACTCCTTGAGCTTAAGGAGGAAATCGATACTTCACTTTGTCAGGGCTTTATCCGTCCAAGTTCCTCTGCTTGGGGAGCACCTTCTCTCTTTGTCAAGAAGAAGGATGGAACTAATTGTTTGGTCCAAGATTACCGATCTATCAACCAGGCAACAATTCAAAACAAGTATCTTCCTAGAATCAACGATCTGTATGAACAACTTGCTGGTTCCTCAGTACTCTCTAAACTTGATTTGAGGTTGGGTTACCACCAAATCCGGGTTCGTGAAGAAGATATTCCCAAGACCGCCTTCGTTACTCGATATGGTTCATACGAGTACACCGTCATGTCCTTCGGCTTGACCAATGCTCCAGCGACATTCTCTTGTTTGATGAACTATATATTCATGGAATACCTCGACAAGTTCGTCGTGGTTTATCTGGATGATATCCTTGTATACTCCAAGAACAAAGAAGAACGTGATGAACACCTTCGACTTGTTTTGGAAAAGCTTCGGGAACATCAACTCTATGCAAAGTATTCTAAATGTGAATTCTGGCTTCCTGAAGTGACCTACCTTGGGCATGTCATCTCCAAGGATGGTATTGTCGTCAACCCCGAGCGAGTTCAGGATATTCTCGATTGGACTCCTCCGAAGAATGTCAAGCAAGTCAGAAGTTTTCTCTGACTCACTGCCGTCGATTTGTCGAGAACTTCTCCAAGATTGCCAAGCCCCTGACTGGTCTGCTTCACAAGGGCGTTAAGTTTGATTGGACAGAAAAGTGTCAGGAAAGTTTCCAGGCACTCAAAGACAAGCTGACTTCTGCCCAAGTGCTTGCTCCACCTGATACTAAGAAGGACTTCGTCATTTACTGCGACGCTTCACGTCAAGGATTAGGCGGTGTTCTAATGCAAGGGCGCAGAGTGATTGCTTATGCCTCTCGTCAACTGCGCCCTCACGAAGAGAACTACCCAGTTCATGACCTCGAGCTTGCTGCTATCATACATGCACTGAAACAGTGGCAACATTACCTTCTTGGTAATCGTTGCAAGATATTCACCGACCACCAAAGTCTGAAGTACATGTTTACTCAGCCAAATTTGAACCTCTGTCAGCAGAGATGGATGGAGACGTAGAAGACTTTGATTTCGGTATTTCCTATACCCCAGGCAAGGCTAATGTAATGGCTGATGCTTTGAGCCGCAAGTCATATTGCAACCACCTCCGGGTTCACCAAGTTCAGCCCTTGCTAGTTGAAGAATTCAGAAAGCTGAACCTCCATGTTGTTCCTCCTGGTGCACTCGCTCCCCCTCCTCCAGAGTGCCGCAAAATGAACCTCCAGGTTGTTCCCCAGGGTTCTCTCAATACCCTGGTTGCTAAACCGGATCTCGTGGATAACATCAAGGAGCTGCAGAAATATGACTATGAAGCCCACAAGATTAAGCGCTACCTCATAGAAGGAAAGCCCTCATTCTTCACTGTTGCTGATGATGGCACTTTGTACTTCAAAGTCCGCCTAGTGGTGCCGTGTAAGGAGAAAAACCTAGATATGACTAAGGAGGTTATGGAAGAAGCTCATGACACTCTGTTGTCTATTCATCCCGGTAGCACCAAGATGTACCAAGACATTCGTCAAAGATTCTGGTGGTCAAACATGAAGCAAGACATTGCTCGCTATGTTGCTGAATATGACATTTGCCGTCGTATCAAAGCAGAACATCAAAGGCCTGTTGGAACTCTGCAACCTATCTCTATTCCTGAATGGAAATGGGACCATGTTGAAATGGACTTCGTCACTAGTTTTCCCAAGTCACATAAAGGTAATGATGTTATTCTTGTCGTCATTGACCGGCTTTCCAAGGTTGCACACTTTCTGTCCGTCAAAGAAACGATCACTGCTAGTCAGCTGGCAACTCTCTATATGTCCAGAATTGTTTCACTTCACGATATTCCGCTGGTAATCAGCTCAGACCGTTGCAGCTTATTCACTTCAAGATTCTGGGCAAGTTTCCAAGAAGCTATGGGAACTCATCTGTCATTCAGCACCACTTTTCACCCTCAGTCTCAGGGACAAGTTGAACGCGTCAACCAAGTTCTCGAAGACATGCTTCGAGCTTGTGTTATTTCCTTCGGCAAGAAATGGGAGGAATCTCTCCCGTATGCTGAGTTCTCCTACAACAATAGCTATCAAGCTAGTCTGAAGATGGCCCCCTTCGAAGTGTTATATGGAAGAAAGTGTCGAACCCCTCTGAACTGGTCAGAAACTGGGGAACATCCACTCTTCGGTCCGGATATTATCCAACACGCCGAAGAACAAGTCCGCGTCATTCACAAGAATCTCAAGACTGCTCAGTCATGTCAAAAGAGTCAGTATGACCGTCATCATAAGGACATGGTCTATCAACCTGGTGAAAAGGCTTATCTTTGAGTCACACCAATGAAGGGTGCTCACCGCTTCGGGGTCAAGGGCGAGCTAGCTCCTCGCTATAATTGGCCCTTTCACTATTCTCGAGGGACGTGGAAAAGTGGCATACCAGTTGGAGCTTCCGTCGAACCTTTCTCAGGTTCATGATGTGTTCCACGTGTCAACTCTGCCGCTGCTTCAAGGACCCAATCCGAGTAATGGATCATGAAGTGCTCTAGTTGCAACAGGACCTCTCCTATAAAGAGCATCCGGTCCGCATTCTCGACCAAGCTCAATGCCGCACACGTCACGAGGCGATCAAGTTCCTCAAGGTCCAGTGGTCGCATCACTCTGAAGACGAAGCCACTTGGGAATGCGAGGATCATCTTCGTGAAGAATACCCCGCTTTGTTTCCTTCTACCTCCTAAATCTCGGGATGAGATTTCTTGTAGTGGGGGAGAATTGTAACGCTCGGACAATTATGCAATAGTAATCACGCTAATGGTGCCATCATCGATTTTTACTGTTGTTAAGCTCGCGTTGATTCAAAGTCGGTTCCAACTGATAGCTTAAAATAAGTAAATAAAAGAAAAGTTGAAAACAAGCAAACAAGAAAACAAATCAAAAGGCCCCTAGCCCAACTGGGCCAATCAGCCCAGCCGGCCGGCCCACCTCTCCCTCTCCCTTATCCGCCCACGCACCCAAAATATCTAGACAGATCGCCCCACTCCCCCCACGTCTCCCTCTCGTTCCCCTCCTCTCGTCCCTCTCCTCCCTTGCGTGCACCGCAGCCGTCATCGCCACGGCCTGCCACCCCGCGCGCTCCCCGACTGCCCTGCGCCATAGGACCGTGCATGTCCGCTCCTACGTGCTCTGCTGCTTCGCCCAAGCCAAGGAACTCAAGCCGGAGCCCCAGCTGCCTCGCGGGTCCGCGTCGTCCTCGACCTTACACCCGCCTGTGACCTCCGTCGAATTCTTCATCACCGGGCCTTCCCCGAGCTTGCTATGCACCTCTATAGGGCCCCTGTGAGCTACCGCCTCCTCCCCCTCTGTCCTTCTCTTAATTCCACCGACGTAGGCGCTGCTGCTCAACTAGCCTGAGCTCGCTCCGCCTCGCGCCCTCTGGCCGCGTCTTCGCCTGTGCAGGGCCACGCTCCGGCTAGACCGTCCGCGTCTTGTACGCGCGCCGTTCGCGAAGTCCACGGGACGCGGCCCAGCCTTATGCGTGCGTCCTCCTGTAGCCACCTGCGCCGCGCCGAACGGCTCTCGTCGCGCCCTGCCTCTCCCTGGGTCGAGCCCGCCTGCACACCACGCCGCTGCTGCCATCTCTGGATCGCCCCGCCCCGCTGGCCGCAACGCCTATCTCTGGGCGCCTGCACCCCCTGTCGCCTGCGCCGCCCGCTTCGCCTCGTCATCACCCTGCGCACGGCCTCGCCTCCCCGCTGCAGCCACTGCCACCAAGCGTGCGGCCCACCTCCGCCCGTCCGCCCCGTTGCTGCCCGCACCGTTCTCCATTGCCCCGCCTGCCGCTCGCGCCATTGCTAGTCGCCGCCCCGTACTGCCTCCC
>NC_057801.1:564611865-564624139 GCF_018294505.1 Triticum aestivum
GCCTCGCCCCGCCCCGGGCGGGCTGCCGCCTCCATGGGCGCCCGCCCCACTTCACCGCCTGACGCCCAGCGCCCGACAACCCACCCCGGTCGGCCTGGGCCACTGACCAGAGGGGCTGCCCTTGTAAATAATTAAAAAAAGATAATAAAAATGAAAATATTAATTAATTAAATAGGTAATTAATTAACTTAATTAGCTTAACTTAATAAGCCTAATTACCTAATTTAGTTAATTAAAATTGTTAGTTTAGTTAGGTCAATGACAGATGGGCCCCATTGCCCTGTTTGACCAGTCAACGTTTAGTGTTGACCGCTGATGTCATGATGACGTTATGCTGGTGCAATAACTCTGTTTTAGCTTGAATATTAATTTCAAAAAATATTTTAAAACTTCGAAAAATCATGTAAATTAAACCGTAACTCGGATCGAAAAAACTTTGTACATGAAAGTTGCTCAGAACGACGAGACGAATCCGAACACGCAGTCCGTTCATCCGCCACACGTCCCTAGCATAGAAAATGTTGAACTTTTCCCCTCCGGTTCATCTATCTGACACACGTCCGGAACTGGGAAAACTTTCCCAGATGTTTTCACCCTTCGCCAGTATCGCCTAGCACTGCGTTAGAACACCTCTAGCCGCGCTTATTGTCTTGTTATGCATATGTTTGTGTATATTTAATGTTTCTTCCCCCTCTTCTCTCCAGTAGACCCCGAGACCGATGCTGAAGTCCCTGTGATCGACTACGTCACCGACGACCCTTCTTCCCTTTCAGCGGAGCTTCCAGGCAAGCCCCCCCTTGATCATCCCGATATCGCCCAGTCCATTCTCTCATGCTTGCATTGTATTTTGCAACTGTAATTGATTGCTCCTATTTTGATGCATAGCCTGCTTTTGTAACCTGCTATTGTACCTTACATGTTTATCCTAAACTGCTTAGTATAGGTTGGTTAGTGATCCATCAGTGACCCCCACCTTGTCCTTGTCGCCCCTGCTTCATCATCGACGACTCGATCAACATGATCGACGACCAGAGCCCGACACCTCACTTCACATCACGCCCTTTTTGTTGCTCGACTCTACAGAGTTACCATCGAGTGCCGAGGGTGGTACCTCATACATCACTCCCGATGAGATCTCTGTAGTGTAGCTATTCGGTCGTGGTCATCGAGGGTGATTCCTCCTTAACCACTTCCGATACGACTCTGTCGTGCAACCCCTCAAGTGTGAACCTCGAGGGTGGTTCCTCTTACGTTCACCTTGATGATTACATCGAGTGGAATCCATCGAGGGTGATTCCTCGGGTTTTCCCCTTGATGTTTGGACACACGGTTACCTTGACTTTACTTGAGACCATTGATGAAGTCGGGTCGGCCCTGAGGGGTACCCGCGAGTTGATGTGAAAGTCGGGCGGGCCCGTAGAGCACCCGCGAGTTTTCCACGTGGCATGTTCGGGCAGTCTGGGCCCTTGTCCTAAGTCCACGGGACGGCGCGACGGGGAGTCTCTGCTTGTCTCCGCGAGCCCCCAATGCACTAACAGGTTTGGGTATTTGTTCTGAGTTGGCCTCTGGCCTTTACACACTGACCACCACGCGAGAATAGTTATGGGCCTCGACGTCGTGGTATTAGCCGAAGCTTTGTCAGACGTCCAGTTCAGCATTGCGGCACGGCCTGGTCGGCGCCCTAGTGGAGGTGGCCTAGATCGCCCTGCGCGCAACAATTTGGAGTGCAACGGGCGATGGGCCCAGACCCCGGAGTGCTTAGGATGTAGACCGGCGGGGACCTCTCTGCTGAGCCTAGGTAGGGCTGCGACGTGTTGATCTTCCGAGGCCGGGCGTTGATCCCAGAAAGGTGTGACCGGCCAGAGTGATCGAGCGTGTTGGTTAACGTGGTGCACCCCTGCAGGGAAGTTATATATTCGAATACCGTGTCCACAGTAATGGACGTTCGGACTTATATCCTGATCTTATATAACTAGAAATGGATACTTGAGTTATGTGATGGATATGTGGCTCTGAGATTGCTTTCTCGCAGGGAGTCAAGGAAGGATCTCTAGGCGTTGATGCTACAACATGCTTGTTAAATATTAAAATGCTACTCTTTACTCTTCTACATGCTGCAAGATGCTTGGAGCTGCTTGAAGATGCTAGTCTTCGATAGACTAGTCCTTCCACCCTCTATTCTGGCATTCCGCAGTTCAGTCCACAAATACAAACCTTCCATTTGATACCAATGCATACTTAGTATAGATCTGATGCTTGCGAGTACTTTGGATGGGTACTCACGGTTTCTTTGCTACCCCCTTTTCCCCCTTCTTTCTTCTTTCTGGTTGTTGCAACCAGATGGTGGATCCCTGGAGCTAGATGCCACCGCCGATGGGTGCTACTACGTGAAGATCCCCGATGACCAGGAGTAGTTAGGAGGTCCCAGGCAGGAGGCCTTGCCTCTCGATCGTTGTTGCTTTTGTGCTAGCCTTCTTAAGGCATCCTTTTTTAACTTATGTCTGTACTATGATATTGTTGCTTCCGCTGACTCTTGTGTATCAAGCTACGTATTCGAGCCCTCGAGGCCCCTGGCTTGTAATATAAAGCTTGTCTTATTTTATTTGTGTCTAGAGTCGTGTTGTGATATCTTCCCGTGAGTCCCTGATCTTGATCGTACACATTTGCGTGTATGATTAGTGTACGATTGAATCAGGGGCGTCACATGAAGTCTCCCCCAAGTAGCCAGGGACCGGCCATGGTGGCGTGGAGCTCATGGAGCTCAGTAAGGAAAGCCATCTTATCATCGTCGGCCTGAGGGCCATACATGTTGGTGATCCACCAGGGGTGCTCGTCTGATGGGGTGGAGACGACTGGGGAGACATGGTAGGTGCCAATTGAGGGGCTAGAGAGGTTGACGAGGTCGAGTCGCCACGCGAGGAGAATGCCACCCCTCGTTCCTGCGGCCGACAGCCAGTAGAAGCCGGTGAAGAGGGAGCCGAGTGTCTCAAGGATGACCTCGGGCGTGACCAAATCCAGCTTGGTCTCAGAGAGGCACACGATGGAAGGAGAGGCAGCAGAGATGACGGTCCGGATTGCGGTATGCTTGGCACGGCAATTAAGCCCACGGACATTACAGAATATGATTTTAAGGTTTTGATCCATATGAAGGAGGGTACACGGTGGGACGGGGTGGGAGAGAAATCAGATCTCAACCAGCCTCTGCTGAGCCTGGGACGTGCCGTCGAACAGTTCGGGTGGACGTGCCATCCATAAAAATCTGCAAAAGCCTGGACCACCTCAGCGGCGAGAGGACGGTCGAAGAGGCGTGTGTACTTCTCGAGCACTGCCGCGGAAACGGGCGCGTCCTCCTCGAGGAGACCCAGACGGCGGAGAAGAACCCGTTTCGCTCTTGTCTCGGAGTCCAGGCCCTTGTCATGCATGACAATGCGTCCACTGCGCCTCGGCGTGAAGTTGGGAGGTAGCTGGCCCCGCTTGCGGCGAGCGGGCGGCGTCGACAAGATGGGGTTCCCGGAGGTCCGGAGGTCGTCGATGTAGTCTAGCGCGTGCTGGGGCACGGGCCAAGAAGCCCGCCCGTTGGACGTGGGCGCGGGAAGCTGCATGGCGATCGGGGAATTGGCCGCACTAGCAATGACACGCGGCGCGCATGAAGTGGCCTCCAACACGCCCGGTTGGGGCCCGGGGATCTGAGCCGGGCCAGCCGATGGGGAGGAGGGCCTCGGAGACGGCCCCACCAGGTTGTCTTTAGTGGCTAGCGGGGTGGGGGATGCATGGCCATCCAATGGCTGGTTGGCCAGCTCTAGGGGCGTGGGGGAGACCACCTAGGGATCCGCAGGGGGGTCCGCCACGACCGGATCAGAGGGCTCGGGATTGCCAAAAAGGGAAGCTTTGGGGTCTGCAGCGGGCATGTCAGGAACGCTGCCAGGCGGTGATGGGCTGGAGGGGTGCAGGCACAGATCAGCCGCATCGATTGCGTCAGGAGGAGGCGTCAGCAGCAGTGGGGGGAAATGGTGTCGTTGATGGGATCTGAGGCGGCCTCAACCAGTAGTTGGCCGCCACGGTCGAAGGGTGGACCGGCCCACGTCCCGGTTTGAATAGCCAGGACCAAGTCGCTGGTCGTTGCTTGGAGCGTAGCGGGAGTTGCAGCCGTGATAGGGGAAAGCCGCACATGGACTCGACGCCCACGGGAAAAGCCGCCAACAGGGGGTGCGGCCCGAGGACGCCATGCCGCCCACGGGACGGCGGCGCTGCACGCCACCGGCGATGATGCCCAAAAGAACTGCCACCATGGCCACGGCTTGGACCCGGTTGAGAACCATCGGGGGGCGGGAAGTCGTGCGGGCGCGGCCATGCATCCGAGCAGGGCGGGGAGCCACGACCTGCGTCGCCACCGTCGCTGGAGGCAAGGTGGGTGGGGGATGGTGGACAGCCAGGAAGGCGGTAGTCGGTAGAGCGCCGGACATGAATGGAGACAGGAAAACGTAGCAGCTCGACGGTGAAGTGGTCGACGGTGCTTGGGTCGGCATAGGCATAGGCGTAGGGCTCGGCCAACAGAAGCTCAGAAGACCGTGGGATGGAGTCGGGGTCGGCGGTCCAGGCAGAGAGCCGGAAAACGGACATGTCGCTGTCGTCGAGAGTCTCCAGGGCGAGTCGGTCGATGAGGCAAAACGGCGACAGCAACTGGATGGCGGAGGAGATATCCCAGCCATGCTATGGGATTCCGGTGATCTCGATGTCGAAGGAGATGCGCAACGAGATGGACTCAGCGCCGGTGAGCCTGCTCCAAGGATGGAGGATGAGGCGGAACCGGGGGGCGCGGAAGGGGGCCGCAACCACGCGCGCACGGGTAGCCGCATCCACGAACCGCAAGAGGAACTCGTCGTCACGGCCGCGATGGACGGAGAACGTGTCTGGGCCGAGACAGAAGTACGCAGAGAGCGCGTCGGCAATGTCAGCCGCGGAGACGCCATGCCAGTTCCCAGCGACCATGGCGATGAAAGCCAGGTCAAGAGCACGCTCAGCCTCCTCGAGCCACGCGGTGCGTGGTATGTAGCAGATGACACCAATCGGGCGGAGCGCGGGGTGACCCATCATGGCGATGGCCGCAGGAGCAGAGCCTGCCACGCCAGAGGGGGGCGGCGGGGAGGCGGAGCTGGGGGCGGGTGACGACGGAGCACAAGAGGGGCCGGAGGACGCGGCCGGGGGGGCGGGGCCTGCCACGCTGGTGGCGGAGGAGCCGGACGAGCGCGGAGGATACACGCGCGGTTGCTTGGCGGCATGGGCGCCGAACGGGGGGGAGTACCGGGGGTTGGTGTAGAAACGGGAGATGTGCCCGAAGAAGCGGCATCACCGGCAGCGCACGTCCCTCCTGCACTCCGAGCGGGGGTGCCCGGTGCCAAGGCAGCGCGGGCACTCGTCCGCCCGCGGCGAGGGGGTGCGGTGGTCAGCGAACGGCGGGGATCGAACAGCACGTCGGTGAGGGGCACGGCAAGGGCGCGGACGCCTCCTGCCCGAAGCCATCTCCCAGTCGCCATCAGCGTCTAGATCGGCCTCGTTCTCGACCCGGTGCACCTCCGAGCGGAGCCCAGGACGCGCAGCGGGTGGCGAGGGTGGTGGAGGCGGCGAGGGGGAGGCGAGCGCCGGGGAGGAGGAGAGCACGATGCGGTAGGAGCGGCCGCCAGATTCCGCCGAAGAGGGGCTGGATTCCATCTAGCGGAGCTCGCGAGAACGGCCCTGGGCCGGGGGGAAGGGGAACGGGAGGCCATGCCAGGCGGAGGCGCCAGAGCCGTCGCGGGGTTGGTGGACACCGGGGCCGGAGTGGCCGGCGGCGACGGTGGTGGGAGCACGGGGCGCGGAGCGGAGCCTTCACGAGCCTTCAAGCGTTCTTATCATTTGTTTCCTAAACTGGAAAATGTAAAACGATTAGTTATGTTTACTCTATTTTATCTTTTATATTTGTGTCAACAAACATTACAGTGTTGTTAGTGACCGTATTCAGTTCAATATATTTTGTGGCCATGCAGTGTCTCCATTTTACCCGGCCATCATTCTCTTTAGTATGGGAGTACACGGAAAGAGCAAAAATATACACAACCGTGATGGCGGTCGTGCTTGTGTGCTTATTAGCTTATTATTACTGTATTACCCATGATTTTGTGTTTCTGTGCTGGCTTTCTACATAACTAGTGATAGGTTTTTTTTGTAAATGTATGGGCACATGAAACATATTATAGTTGTGCAAACATAACCGTGTATATTAGTCAATATAATCAACGAAATCTCATATACTCAGGGAAAAGGAAGGTTTATATATACAATTTGGCTTGGTATAACAACTTACACATCAATATATGTAATAAATACACCCAATCAATCAGCCAAGACAAGCAACATAAAAAATAAACATGTAACAGGAGACATGACTGGTCATTATAGATTGTATAGATGGTGCATTAATGAAATCTTAGAAGTACAGATTTAAAGGGGGAAAAAATCTTAGGACTCTACCCAAAGGGCCACCATGTTCAGCAACAAAGAAAAATCAGGCGAGCCCGGTGCACCTAGGCACACATTCATAGAGAAGAGTGATAACAAAGATTTCAATTAGTTGGGGAATCAAATAAATAATACAACAACTCTAATAATGCAGCTTCAAATCACTGTGTTTGGCAGGTCTTGTTTACTGAATAGGACTATCTTATGCAAGTCGACCAGCTGGTTTCATATTTCAATATACCACTTAAATCAAGTTGTTATGGTAAATGTTGTCCGTGAGCTGATACATGTTTTGATGTTCATAATTATTCACAACTGATGTTTGATTCTTTTAGATCTACGATGATCAAGACTTACCCTTCGTAAAATTAAGTCTACTTCCATAGGGGGAATGGTGGGCATAATGGGTATTTATTTAACCTTTCACATCCTTATTTGTTCAGTAGTTTTTGTTCTTATTTTTAATCATGCTTTTGTTCTACCTTAACATATGTTAAGTGTTTCAGGATGAGAAGGGAATTGAGATGGGAGGATAGGAGGATGTGCAACGAGGAGACGCGGTCGCGCGACATGGTCACACCATATGCGGAGGCAACGCGGGGTGATGCGGCCACACGGTTCCGACAAGCATGTGAGAAGCGAGAGGCGAGCGGAAGATGCGGCGTTGCTGCTTCCATGAAGCTGATTCGTCGGGTTTCAAGAAAGCATTCAACCATCAGATTCATCAATAATTGTTAATTTTAGTTTCCCGAAAGCTCATGTAAATCCTTACGTTTAGTTAGTAAATATAACCACAAAGTAATGTGCACTATCTTGCTCCTACATTTCTTTTCAAAACGTCCTAGTTTCTGCCACTTTCACTAATATATTTTTCACTAATTACCTACCACCCTATTGTCAAAATCGACGGGCGCGGCAACACGCGCCTTTAATGATCTAGTGGAATGCATAGTGCCTCACATCGGCAGCGGCGCGTTTTATGGACCCTCTTCCGAGTGGCTGACCAGTGGGCGATCCTATCGTATCCTGCAACAGGCGTTGGCTCGATATGTGGCGCAAAGATCGAGGAGCCCCTATCTACTCGCTCCGCTTACTACGCCACGCCCCGTCCCGCGCGCTTCTCCGAAATTTTGAATCCCGTGAGATCTGGGAACCGCAGAGCAGTCAATCGCACCAAAGATATCACGTTCCAATTTACTCAAAGATTTGCAACATAATTCACTTGGCAATCTCAGGAGCCAGAATCGATCGAGGCGACTGATGCAGGGTTAAAGTACCAGTATGCTTTCAAGACCTTGATGAAATGCCTCTGAAGCATTGAGTCGAGTCGGATCAACTTCAACCCTTCTTCACTCGGACATCAATCCATTCGGGGGTAATGACGATGACATGTACCTAGGGTAGGGTCTTAGGCCTGACCTAGACTCCCTACCCAAGGACACTGCCCTAGAGTCAAAGGCATACGAAGTTCTATAAAAGATACCGACTGAAATCACCCTGAAGTGTAATCCACTCGACGGAAAATTCCACTCGGATATCCCAATTCCACTCGACCACAGTAGCAACACTCGACCATACAAAGAACCACTCGGAGTCTAGAAGGCCTAGGGTCACCCCAGGATGGCAACGGTCAAGCATTCACTCCGTAGTCATAAAGATCATTAATAGCAGGCATTACCAGTAACGCCCCTGTCTTAACTCACATTGAACCCTATGTAACTGAGGGCTGCGAGGGGTCCGGCGCACTCTATATAAGTCACTCCCTCCTTTGGCACAAGGGTTCGCACCCCCTATAACTCCAACACATATCCAGTCAACAAGCCTCAGCGGCACTGAGACGTAGGGCTTTTACCTCCTCCGAGAGGGGCCTGAACTCGTAAACTTGTGTGTACAACCTCACCGTAGCTAGGGCCCTGCCTCCTCATACATACCCTATACTCTTACTGTCAAACTCATTCCCACGACATAAACATCATGGCAATTCATGTGCAATAGACATGGCAACTTTTAACCAAAAAAATTCGCCGGAATATATCGATGTGAGATCTAGTTTCGAAGCTCTCATCGCGAGGGATTTAATGGTGAAAATAGATCTTCCATCGGATTTTTCATTTAAGAGATAAAACATTTTAAAAACTAAAAATCCAAAAAGATTCTCACATGCATGCATGCGGTGACGTGGTGCAGTCTGTGTGTTATAGGGTATGTGGGCGGGTTTGGCTCCCATCACACGTGTGAGCGTTAGCGTTGTCCATTTTTTATTATTTCTGGTCTTCATTTACTGCCATGATTAAAAAGGAATAGGTCGGAAGTTTTCCGATAAAAATATGGGAAACTCCACAGATCATCCGGCGGATCACAGCCCCGTATCCGTCACCTTGTCTGCACGCCATGTGCCCCATGTCCACCACCACTCGTTTTTGCAATGGGCCCGTTGTTGCAATCTCTCTCATCGCAACAACGGCTCTGTTGCAGGATCTGGATCTTGAGAGAAATTGCTGCTCGTGCTCCCCCCCGAGCTCCCGTCGAATCGCCGCCTCCCCACGCTGCTCCGACTGCTCCGAGCTCTCGTTGAGTCGCGCGCCTCCCTGTGAGGCTACCTTGTCGAAGGTTCGATGCTCGCCGGCGGCAGTGCCATGGCGGGAATGGGCGGCGCCGCTCCTCCGTAGCCACCGTCCAACGGGCTCGCGGCGAACGACAGCGGTGTTTTGTTTTGCAACATCCAATCTGTTGCAAGAAATATTTGTGCAACATCAGTCATGTTACAAAACTTTCTTCCGTAACACCATATAGAGGTGAAGACAAAGAGGGAAAATTCGGCAACATCACCTCAGTTGCAAAAAAATTTCTGCAACAATACCTCTGTTGCAAAAAAATAAAGAGAAAAAAAATTCGGTAACGACCTATGTTGCAAAAAAAATCCTGCAACACAACATATGCTGCAAATAAATCCACAACAGAATCTCTCTTACACATGTTTCCGCAACAAGAGCTTTGTTGCAAAGAAGAGGAATTAGTTTAGCCGCTTGATTTTCTCACATCCGACCGCCCGCGAGGCAGCGGATCTTTTAAAAAGATCCGCCGGCTGACGCGTAGCAGCCCCCTAAAAAGATATATAATTTATTTTAAAGTACAAATTGCCATATTTGATACTACCACTCCAAAAGTTTTCCACGAAATTTACTAGACACCAGCTAGTTTGATCTTTTTTCTTAGAGGGAAGATCAAATAATTTTCCCGCAAAAAAAAAGAAGATCAAATAATTGGGAACATCATCTGTCTGGGATCCGTGCGGGCAAAGGTCGGGCCATAGAGTCTCGGGCAGACAAACGGCCCCCGTGGCGTCCCGTGCAGTATCGCCGTGCACCACAGCAGCACACCATCCAGCGTCACGTGCACCGCCAGCTTCACGCGCTCTCGCCGCCGCCGCTGGCTCTGCATGCGGTCGTACAGCTCGTCGGGCAGCCCCAGCCCGTCGCTGGTGGCGAAGATAGGCACCGAGCTGATGACCTCCTCCGGCACGGTGAACTCGGCAAGGTCAGCGTGGGCGAGCGGCACGCCCGCGTACGCCACCACGACGCGGCCCGGCCCCTTGAAGTGCCAGGGCTCGCCGGCTGGGTTGTTGACGCGGAGGGTGATGTTGAAGGAGGGGGCCCGCGACGCGCCGGTGCCCCGGTCGAGCCCCTCCACGGCGGGCAGTTTCACCCAGAACTCGGGCAAGTATTCGGGCGGCTCCGTGTTGTAGATCGTGAAGCCACAGGCCAATACGCACATAATCATCGCCAACACCCACGCGCACCGTACGCATGGGTGCTCCTCCGGATTGCCGCCTTCTTCATCTTCCTTGTGGATGGCTCCCATGGATATCAGCGCCGATGACAAGACGGCCGCGCATTCGATGAAACAACGACCGGACCGCCGGACTTAATTTTTGGTAGGGTAAAGAGCGCTATAGTTCTGGATATATTCATAGTACATACGTGCCTCGTGGACTAGACTTCGGGACATCGATTCATATACGAATCTGAACGATGTCAGAATCCCAAACAATTTCCTTCAAAACAAAAAGAATCCCAAACAACTAAATACGTACTACTACGTACCTCGGGAGAAGGATAAGGACTCTACGTAAGTTCGAACAAGAAAAGGATCCAACGAACCACCAAGGCCTTTCCCCCAGGAATTTTCTCCCACGTCTATTTGTTGTTCCAAGGATCGAGTTTGTCTTAGACGATCGTGCATACATATGGGTCAAGTCAGCGACGATCTAGAAGCTGGGGCGGCCGCCAAACCCTACCGTCGCAGCGAGGAGTCGTCTTTCGTTACGCTCCTAGTATATCTAGGATCTGCACTGATTTCTGTCTTGTTGGTGGTAGCATTGTCCGCCATGGACCGTCGAAGCCCCCCCGTCGTCTCCGTCCACCTCACGGGCTACGACGGCATGGACCCTGGCGCCGCCGGCCGTGTGGTCTCGCCGGCTTTCAACATCACGCTCCGTCTGAACGACACCTGCGTCGACCGCGCGGACGTGGCCGTGATGTACTCCGGCGTCGCGCTCGGCTGGGCGCGGGTGGACCCGCGGGACTGCGTCAAGAGGCGGTGGGCCAAGGACGTGGAGGTGGTGGCCCGGGGAGCCGGGGTGGGGCTGTCGCAGCGCCTCCGCGACCGCATGGCGTCAGACTGGCGCTCAGGCGCGGTGGAGCTCGACGTCGACGTCACGACGTACAAAGAAGACCCGCCCTCTACTGACACTGAATTCCCCCAAGACATGATCGTGAAGAAGGTAAGGATTTTTAACGAGAAAGAAGAACAAGCTACAACCGATGCATCCTCGCAAATGTTCTGGTCCGCGTGATTACAGATACGACGAAGCACCCGCAAAGCATGGTGTAGATCTCTTAGGCTGTTGCCGATGCAAGAAAAGTTCGCAACTGCTGTATATCTATGCAAAAGTTTGTACAAGTTGAACTCTGACTAAACTATATTTCCTGCATGTAAAGGTGCAATTTTGTTTACTGATCCACTTTTTGTTGTTTAAATTTTACTATGCTCAGTGTTGCAATTTGCCATTTTTCGTGTAGAACACTTGTACTTCTCAAACATATCAAGATTGCAAGCAGCAAGATTCAGCTCAATGACACCTGGGGGCCCGAAGCCAACAATGTTCATCATGGTTCTATTTTCTAGGCGACCAAAGTTTGCCAAAATATTGCTAACTTTATTTCCAGAGCGCCTAATACGAGTAGTACTAGTTCTACAAAGAATTAAGATGTGCTTCATCTCATTCACCAAAGAGGAGTACACCGATATGTTCATGTTGATTGACTGAATTATCTTTGTAGCTTCAAGAGAATTCACATTGTTCATTGGTGGCGTATATAATAGGGAATTTGCGGCAATATGCATGCATGAATACTTGGCTTGGCCCACACAAAAAAACATATAAAGTGGTCTGCACAATTAAGTAACATACATACTACAGTGTGTAAAAAAAACAAATCAATTTTCTCAAATTGGCCATTTAGCGCCCCCCTCCCCCCGCGTCGCCCACCTCTGGCGACCCAGGGGGAACCCTAGCCGCCGCTGCCAGCTCCCCCAGCGCCGCGCTCCTCCGCATCGCCGCAGCCGGAGGGCTGGCCGGCGAAGCCGCGCCGGACCCCGGGATGGCGGCGGCGGGGCGGATCTGACCCCCTCCCCTCGCGCTCGGCCACCACCACCCCCTCCCCCCCTCCCGATCCGTGGCTTGGGCCACCCCCCACCCCGGCGGCCGCCGCCTCCT
>NC_057801.1:565245455-565270273 GCF_018294505.1 Triticum aestivum
AGGCTGTGCTTCAGAAGGCATGATTTCACTAGCCACTACTAGAAAAACCGCTACTAATGGCACACCTAATTTGGCCATTAATGGCGCATCACTGGTGCACCATTACTAGCACGCCATTAGTAATTTTTACTAATGGCGCACCAGTGGTGCGCCATTAGTATCTGGTATACTAATGGTGCACCACTGGTGCGCCATTAGTATAGGCCACGGTGCGCCATTAGTATGCCTCCCAGGGGCCATGTATACCCAGGTGCTTTGGCACACTAATGGCGCACGACCACGGGATGCGCCATTAGTAACCGCGGCATACTAATGGCGCACTGTCCAGTGATGCGCCATTAGTATGCTTTGTCATACTAATGGCGCACTGTCATGTGATGCGCCATTAGTATGAATATTAGGGTTTTTTTTTCTGTTTTTTGCACAGGTTACAAAATGTATAATTTGACAAAATATAGACAGCACACATCAACAACAGATTCATCGAATACAATAGAAGATTAGTCTTTGAATACAACTAGATGACCAGTTGCGCCAATGGCACAAAGGCCGAGAGTAAGCCATGTATTGAAAGAGTGTACATTAATATTATTCAGACACATATTGAAACATATGAAAATAAGTACTTATTGCTGGTAGATAGATACTTAGTAATGATACATAGTGTTCTAAGAAGCTTACGATTAATTATTTACAATGTTATTAGCAAACAAAGTAGATAGTCACATATAGGCGCTATGAAGTGATAAACATTAGACAGAGTCATCGTTGCACCCTTGACCATGGCGCAAAAAGCGAGAGCGAGCCAAGCATTCAAAGTATGTGTATGAGATTGATTTAGAATCAACTTATAAAGATACTTATATTCCATTACATGAAAGCTATGCTTGAAAGAAAATATTCCGATCAATTGGTGATAGCATACATTGGCTTTAAAAGACAGGCTATATTAGCATAGATGAATGGTGTATATAGTGCTTGCCCGTTAACCATTGCTCGAGTCTTGTACCTGCCGTCAACAGGAAGGAAAGAACCTACGACCCAGGCGGACGAACAACCTAGCCGTACACTGCAGACAGGACCAGAGGCCTATAGAGGAACAAAAATAATCAAGCGACTGTATGTAAAACAATAAGCAGATGGTACACCACTGGGAGAGACTGTATTTGATACATATAACAATTGAGCATATTTTTGGAACACCAACTGGACCATGAAACAAACATATATAGCAAGCCAAGAAAAGGAGGAATCATGATGCCACAATGAAAAGAGTAAGTCCAATGGACACAACTACAGAAGTACATGTCATAGGACAAGATGCAAAATCTATATATCAATTAGATATAGAAACAAAAACAGGAAAGAGTAATCATAATGATCTGAGTATGTTGTAGATTTCCTACTGAAATTATAATTTAATCAATTTAATGTCAAGAGAAATGCAATGAGGAAAGGGCCTGTAACATGGAGTTGGTCCAACCCAGCCTCTCTAATTCATGAAACAGTAAGTTAATTGTCACAGTCTTCTAGTTATTAATGGTCCTGCGTCACTAATCTCAACAAACGCCAAAAGTTTGTGATCCCATGAATGTACTAAGCGATTTCCATCAAGCCTAGACCAGCTCTCTTAGATACCCCTGCCAAAAATAGGAAAATGGAACTATGAATACTCTCAGCTTACACAAAATAAAAAACTATGCAGGACATGATAGACACTTAGAATTGCAAAGTTCATTCGATGTCATAAAGCAAAAGACTAAGAACCATTATGTACCAACCTGGACGTTGCCTCTTACTCCCTTAGATATCATGGTTCAACAAATAAACCTCTTACTCCCTAGAAATAGTAAATCCTGCCTTCATCAATTACAGGGAGGAGCTTCCAACTGGATTTGAAGGACCATTTGTATTATACCCCCCCTATACCAGTATAAAAAACAACAATCTTTTCACCATCAATAGTTATCCTGCAACATCATTCAACTCTCACATGATTTAGAGAGAGTAGTAATGAAGCACAGATAATAACATTTGTCAGAAAAGAGTAGGAGAGAAACAAACAGAGTACAATTTGAATGCTCAGAACAATCAAATTAAACACTACAGGGAAAACTAAGAACAATCAACCTTAACTACTGTAGGGAAGATAAAAGTCGTCTCAAATTAACTGCTATTGGCTTTACTAATCTACTATTGTTCAGACTGATTATCAACCACTACAGGAAAAACCAAGAACAATTGACCGCAACTATTGCATGAAAGATAAAGCATTCTCAAATTCTTTTTTCTTTCCGAGTTGAATGACTCCATCCAGACCAAATGACCAAGCTGGTCATAAAAAGGGACATAAAAAAATGTCGATAGAAGTGAATCAGTAAAAACAAAAACAAAAAACTGTATGCGAATAATCAAGATGGGATGAGTGCTTTTAAGCACCATGTCAAGAACCAGAGCCATGGCAAAAATTCTGGTGATTTCATATGCAAATAAACGTGCAAAAGTAGCAAGATGACTCAGACTGACAAACAAATCTCTTGACAGTGCTCTTTGGCAAGTGCTGCAGAGATGGATAATACTCAATCAGTCTCTATACCAATGTCTCCTGTAGGCTGGGTGTAGTACACAGCTTTTGGGAGCTATAGAGTGTGTTCAGCATAGCATCCAAAATAACCCTTGGTGGAATGTGTACAGGATCCATTAGGAAATCCTAAGATGATTTTATAAATGTTAGATTATCGCTCATAAAAAAGGCCATATAAGGATTATTGCCATTGATCAGAACTATGCATATGTAGTATGGTCAAAGAAGATAGATATGAACAATTGGTGTTAGCTACCATGTCAGACTAAAACTAAAAGAACTTGTTGAGTAATCATAGATAGCAGGAAAGTCTATGTTGGTTGCATTTAATTATTCAGTTTTAGTACAGGTGCTGTTCAAGAATGGCAGAACCATTTTCTACCAAAGCTCACTATACTAAAGGCTTATCCAATGCCATAGCAGAGCCGATCAAAGAGGCACTAACGGACATCGGTCTCGCAAAGTACATCATGAATTTCCATGTCTCAATCTGGCAGTGTAAAACTGTAGGTTCCATGGCTCAAAAAAAGCTAAGTGATTTGAATCTAAAATAAACCTAGGTTTATTACCTATAAGGCCATCCCCAGGAACATCAATCTCTACACCAGCAAGCACATGACCATTCTCGTCGATCTCACACAAGTAAAAAGGCGGAAGCAATGCACATTGTGCTGCCACAGTTCCAAAATTGGAAGAACAAAGGACACCAGAGCACACATTCTAGGTAAACGAAGTAATTACACAATACGAAGCAGGAAAGAATATATGTAAGCACACAAATAAATAGTATAAGGTGAGAGGATAAAACATTCCATGCACAATAAAACCGTTCTACCAAGAACGCTAAAGACACTATGTTAGAGCAACAAAATGTATTGAAACAGTAAACAATTAGCAGGGAAAGTACTAATAATAATCACCTTCACAAGATGAAAGAAAGCAGATGAGGCCCTTGACGAGATCAACAGCACTAGAATCCCAAGAACAGACCTAGAAGAAATCAGTTCATAAATCAGGACACAACCAAGCTTTCTACCCACAAGGAAACTCTTCTACCAAGAATGCTAAAAACAGTATATACAACAGCACGAGCAGAAGGGAATAGGACAGATCTTAACCCCAAACAGAAAAAGGATTCTAAGCACGACCGCATTTCATCGAACAGGTAGAAAGCAAGCAGGGAAAAAGTGGCTCACCTCTGACGAAACGTAAATCGCACAGTTCAGACCGACGCAAGAATCAAGAATTAGATCCTGCAAAGAAGAGAGAGGAATCAGTTACACTTGGGTTGTTTTTTCTCTTAAAGAGGATTGAATCCTAACCCTAGAGCGAGAGGAAAAAAGAGAGAAGGAGAGGCAGGGGCGAAGAGGCATACCAGAGGAGGAGCATGAGGAGCAGGCCTCCACGGCTAGAGCGCCGCCGACCGCCATGGGAGAGATTAGATCCTGCAAAGAAGAGAGAGGAATTAGTTACACTTGGGCGGGCGCGTCGCCGCCTGGTCGTCCTCCTTCTCATGCATCTGCCCCTCCCTCTTCTCATGCGACGGTGGTGTCGGGGCGGCGGGGCGACGGTGGCGTCGAGGGCGGCGGGGCGACGGTGGTGTCGGGGCGGGGCGACGGTGGCGTCGAGGGCGGCGGGGCGACGGTGGTGTCGGGGCAGGGCGACGGTGGCGTCGGGAGAGGAGATCGGGGAAGGGGATCGCGGGCGAGGGCGAGGGAGAGAGAGGGGATCGGTACGAAGTAGGGGCGCCACAATACTAATGGCGCACCACCCCTCGGTGCGCCATAAGTACATACATGCTAATGGCGCACCGCGGGTGAGTGCGCCATTAGTAGTTTTGCAGAAAAAGGAATAAAAAAACAATAAAAAAACAACATTAGTGGCGCACTTTCTGACTGGTGCGCCATTACTAGTTACAACTAGTAATGGCGCACTTCCTATGGATGCGCCATTAGTATGTTTGGACAGGCGCACTAGTTCAAAAAAAATTGATACTAATGGCGCACCATGGGCCAGGTGCGCCATTAGTAGTTTCAACACTAATGGCGCATCAGAAGGTGGTGCGCCATTAGTATATACTAATGGCGCACCACTTGTCTGGTGCGCCATTAGTGCCAATCCCATCTATAGCCCTTTTTCTAGTAGTAAGCTCCCATCAGCTTGATAGATTCACTGGGAGGAGCTTCATCTAATGTGCTTGGCAGGAGTTCTCGTTGTGAACCATTGGTTTCATCAAATCGTACGTCCACAGTTTCAACGATTTTGTAGTGAAAGAGGTTGAAGACTCTGTAAGAGTGCGAGTCCTTTCCATAGCCGAGCATGAAGCCTTCGTGAGCTTTAGGTGCAAATTTTGACTTGTGATGGGGATCCTTGATCCAGCACCTAGCACCAAAGACTCTGAAGTAGCTAACATTTGGCTTCTTGCCAGTAAGGAGCTCATAGGATGTTTTGCCCAGAAGCTTGTGGATGTAAACACGGTTGATGATGTGACATGCTGTATCAATAGCTTCAGGCCAGAACTTTCTTGGTGTCTTGTACTCATCGAGCATTGTTCGAGCCATCTCAATGAGGGTTCTGTTCTTGCGCTCTACAATGCCATTTTGCTGAGGTGTGTATGGAGCAGAAAACTCATGAGTAATTCCCATTGTATCTAGATAAAGATCGAGCCCGGTGTTCTTGAATTCAGTGCCATTATCACTTCTGATATGCTTGATCTTGACGCCATAATTGTTCATGGCTCGATTGGCGAATCGTCTGAAGACATCTTCTACTTCAGTCTTGTAGAGAATTATGTGCACCCATGTATACCTTGAGTAGTCATCAACAATGACGAAGCCATAGAGACAAGTTGTTGTTGTGAGGGTAGAGTAGTGAGTAGGGCCAAATAAGTCCATGTGTAACAGCTCGAAGGGTTGAGATGTCGTCATGATTGTCTTCGAGGGGTGCTTCGCCCTAGTCATCTTTCTAGCTTCGCAGGCACCACACAAATGATCTTTCTTGAACTTGACACCTTTGATGCCTATGACATGCTTATTCTTGACGAGAGTGTGTAAGTTCCTCATGCCAGCATGCCCCATCCTCTGATGCCAGAGCCAGCATTCTGAAGCTTTTGCATGAAGACATACGGCAAGCTGTGGACCTGCTGAGAAATCTACCATGTATAGATCATCTTTCATATACCCTTCAAAGACTAGACACTTGTCAGATTCCATTAGTACAAGGCAACGATATTTTCTGAATATCACAATCATGTTTAAGTCACAAAGCATTGAGACAGACATTAAGTTGAATCCAAGGGATTCAACAAGCATCACTTTATCCATGTGTTGATCCTTTGAGATTCCAACTCTACCTAGACCCAATACCTTGCTTTTACCAGTGTCAGCAAATGTGATTTGACTCTTGTCGGATGGACGTAAAGTTGAGTCCATGAGAAGACTTTGATCACCAGTCATATGATTAGTGCATCCGCTGTCCATAATCCATTCTGAAGCACGAGGTGTCATACCCTAAAGTGCAGTTAGGAGGATAGGCTTCACAAGGTATGTTGTGAAGCATAAGCATTTGATGCACACTTGGATTATCACAGCTTAGATCAAGGTCAGAACACACAGTATGACAGGTAAGCGATTCATATGTGGAATACATAGTAAGTCATTTTATCATGCGTACCTTAATGTGTTTTAGGTCCCCAGCAATAGTATCAGATGCCTTTGATTGCTGGCTGGTGACCATATTCTGCAAAAGAGAGTTAATTCTTCTTCACCACCCACATCAGGGGTGGCTTAGAAGCAATGAGTCTAAGTGCAACATCTGAGAATTTTGGCTTTGAAGCCCTAGCAAATAGCCTTGCAGGAGATGAATGATACTCATATGAATAAGCAGAAAAGTTCTTAGTCCTATGAACATGGCGGTTTGAGGACACACGTTCATTTTCATAAGTTTGAGTACGATTTCCCTGCAAAACATTGGCGTTAGGGTGACTCAAGTGAGTCATGTATTCGTATGAAGCCGTTGGACCATGTGATACCTTTGGTCTGGGGTTTGTCCTCTTCCCAGGTGGTGTCATGATGACATTCACTAGAAGATTCTCAAGACAGCTTTTGGGAACCCAGATCTTCTTCATAGGTGGTCCATTCCTGCAGTTAGTACCAATATACCTGGCAAACACTTCACCATTCTAATTTTTGAACAGTTTATAGTTTGCATCAAAGGATTCATCAATAATAATAGGATTAGCACAGGTAAATCCAGATAAAGTGGATGGATCCACTGAAGGTTCCTTTGCATCAACCCATGTGGTTTTGGGATACTGCTCAGGCTTCCAGTAGGAACCATCAGCATTCATTTTCCTCTCGAACCCAACACCCTCTTTTCTAGGGTTTCGGTTCAGAATCTGCTTTTTGAGGACATCACAAAGTGTCTGATGTCCTTTCAGACTTTTATACATCCCTGTTTCAAGCAATGTCTTCAACCTAGCATTTTCATCAGCAATAGCAGTGGTATCCTCCGTAGAGGGGTTAGTTTCCACATCAGTAGTTGAAGACAACACTACTAGAAATACCACTACTAATGGCGCACCTAATATGGCCATTAATGGCGCATCACTGGTGCGCCATTGATAGCACGCCATTAGTAATTTTTACTAATGGCGCACCACCTGGTGCGCCATTAGTATCTGGTATACTAATGGCGCACCACCTGGTGCGCCATTAGTATATGCGAGGGTGCGCCATTAGTATGCCTCCCAGGGGGCATGTATACCCAGGTGCTTTGGCATACTAATGGCGCACCACCTCTGGATGCGCCATTAGTAACCGCAGCATACTAATGGCGCACTACCCGGTGATGCGCCATTAGTATGCACTGTCATACTAATGGCGCACTGTCGTGTGATGCGCCATTAGTATGAATATTAGGTTTTTTTTTATTTTTTTATTTTCTGTTTTTTGCGCAGGTTACAAAATGTATAATTTGACAAAATATAGACAGCACACATCAACAATAGATTCATCAAATACAATAGAAGATTAGTCTTTGAATACAATTCATCATATTAGTCTCCGAATACAATTCATCATATTAGTCTCCGAATTAAAAAGACCGAACAAAGATAGAACATTATATTACAAGTCTCGAGACCGCGAGTAGCGAGTTTGTCTTCGCATTACAAGTCGATATCGATCATCTAAACTACCATCACATAGAAGAGAGCTGCGGTCATCACGATGAGCATCATCACGATGAAACTCGTCTTCATCCGGTTCCTCCAACGCTCCCTCCCCTCTCCCGCTAGAAAGCGGGCGTATCTAGATTCGGCCTCGGCCCTAGTGGTGTACCCTTTGTAACTGTTACCGCTGAATCGGTGAACCTGTCTCTGACACTCCTCCCAGTCATCGTAGACTCCGGGAACCTTACCCTTGTACACGACATACGTCGGCATCGCTATGCACTAGCCAAACGAAACGTTAGTACCAATTCACAGACAATACATAAGCAATATATAATTATGCAACAGAACGATCGGAAGAGAAAAGCAAGACATTAATAGCATCAATTACATCTAAGTTGAATCACTCTCGAAACCAAAGAGACATACTACAAGTTCATTAAAGTTTAATTACAACATGAGCCAATCGATGTTTCAGAACTAGACAACTCGACTCAAGGGACCGGAGCGTGGATGAAGCCGCCGTCTATCGTGGGAGTCATGAAAGAACGGGCGTTGTCATCCTGCATTTGTAGCATTGTGTCGATGTCACTGTTGGACGGTTGATTTCTGAGGTAGAACTGCCCCGAGGTACAAAGGACATCTTGATGGATGATTTCCGCAAACTCCGACTGGATGTGAAAGAATTCTTGTCGGAGGTCCGCGTCCTGGATTGCCGACACGCTCGCGGCCCAATCTTGGAGTTTACTCGGTAGCAGAAGTTGATGATGGTCCCGTACGATCGCCCGCATGTGATGGATGGCGTAGTAGGCACCCTTCTGACCGCCAGGCGGCTGCTTGACGCAGCAGAACGTCGTATTGTGGGAGAACACGTGCTTGCCGTACTTACGAATAGGCCTGGTGAAGGTGCCTCCAGATTGGGCGTAGCCATGGAGAACATCATCAAGAACCTTCTTGACATTTGTGTAGTCTACGTTCGACTGACGGTCCGGGTCGAAATACGTGGCCATGGAATATTTGGGGCTTAGGAGGATGAGCGTGCAACGTGTGTCACTGCAGAAAACACGGAATGTTAAAAGAAAAATGATCGAAAAGTAAGAATTCATATGTTACGGGCCGGTTGAGGGGAGGACTTACTCGGGAAAGTAAGGCACGAGGAAGTTATCCTTATCTTGGTTTGCCAGAATGACGCCTTCGAGGTAAGAACTCGCGACTTGCCGATCCCCAGCGCTGCCCAAGATCTTGGCACGCATGTAGAAGGGGTCGACTATCACGATGTTCGGGGTCTTGTCGCGAATGATCCGCATCTCTATACTCAGCGAAAATAGCCGAACGAAGGTGTAGTGCAGCGGATGAAGGTTAAACATAGCAAAGATGTCATCAAACCGCAGGACGATCGTACCCCCGATGTCGCCATCCACAAAGCCCTTGCCCTCTGGCACCTTGGCCATGAAAACCGGGTATGCCACATCCTTCTCTCTGAGACGCCGCTTCTCCAAAGAAAGAACACTGTCGTGCAGTCTCCGCATAGCACCGGTTGCAGCATTGAGCATATTTGGTGGTAGCATCGCCCTACCCGCCACATGCACCCTCCTCGAGATATCCTGCGGTGAAGGTGGCCCGTCCTGAGCACGGATCGTACTCGGTGCCAGCTGGCTCGCACCCTTCTTAGTCTTTCTTTTGCGTGCCTTCTTCTTCTCCTCGTACACGGGCGTTTTCGGGGTTCAGTTTCACCATCGAACAGATCCTTGCGTTTCCTCCACGGGTCATCGTCGCGAAGCCACCTTCGATGTCCCATGAACACGGTTTTCAAAGACCCGGGATGTCTATCTAGCTGGCGATACGTTGTGTCATCCATGCACCTTACGCATCCAGAAAATCCGTGGACTACCTGCCCCGCAAGATATCCGTAACCGAGATAGTCGTGCACCGTCGTGAGCAGTGCGGCTCTCATAGGGAAATATTCTTTCTCTGCGGCGTCCCACGTATTGGCTGGCGTTTTCCACAGCGTGTCAAGCTCCTCTTTCAGCAGCCCCATATACAGATTGATGTCGTTCCCTGGTTGTTTCGGCCCTTCAATTAGCATACTCATGTGAATGTACTTCCTCTTCATGCACAACCAGGGGGGAAGGTTGTACATCCACACAAACACAGGCCAGGTGCTATGTGTGCTTCTCTGGCTGCCAAACGGATTGACTCCATCGGTGCTCGCGCCCAGCACGATGTTCCTTGGATCGTTCCCAAATTCTGGGTATTCGAAGTTCAATGCTTGCCACTGGCTCGCATCCTTAGGGTGACTCAGCATCTTGTCTTTTTTATCTATCTCTGGATCATTTGCGTCATCTTCTCGCTTCTTCTCCTCCCTATCCGCGTGCCAACGCAGGAGCTTTGCTACCTTAGGATCCGCGAAATACCGCTGCAGACGAGGAGTGATCGGAAAGTACCACACCACTTTTCGAGGAGCTTTCTTCCTCTTCTTGTATCGAGTGACACCGCACACCGGACATATTGTAGACTCCGCGTGCTCGTCCCGATAAATGATGCAATTGTTCATGCACACATGGTATTTCACGTGCGGTAAATCCAGAGGACACACGATTTTCTTCGCCTCCTCCAAACTGGTCGGGCACTTGTTCCCCTTGGGAAGACGTTCGTGCCAGAATGACATGTTCTCGTCGAAGCATGCGTCGGTCATTTTGTGTTTTACCTTCATCTCCAGGGCCATGAGCGTTACTTTCAGGCGGGTATCCTCGGGCCTGCATCCTTCATACAATGGAGTAACCGCGTCTAACTCAAGTTGATCCATCTTGGCTTTCTCTCGGGCGGCAGCTCTTGCGTTATCCGACTGCTTGAGAAGCAGCTCTTGAATATGAGGGTCCTGCACCCAGCCCATCGATGGTCCAGCGTCGTCTGCTCCGCCGGCATCATCATCTTCATGATCATGCCCGTCGCCTGCTCCGGCATCTTCCTCATCATCATGTCCTGCATCTTCTACATGATGACTGTGCACAACATCACAGTCGTGATCATCTCCTGGGGATTCTTCGTCTTCTCGCCCGCCCGAGCCACGGTGGTTGTCTTGCTGCCCTTCCTCATTTCTTGCCCGGCCCGCATGGACGACTTCGTAGTCATCTTCATCACCTTGCCACCGATAGCCATCCATGAAACCACGCAACAGCAGGTGGTCCCGCACCTGCCCGGAATCCGGGTCCGCAATAAGGCTCTTCAGCTTGCATCTTCGACACGGACATCTTATCTCCGTCTCGTTCTTTTGAAGCATCTCGGCCTTCGCGGACCTCAAAAACCTATTCACGATGCCTTCGGTCATCGTGCGGACCATGGTCGCCTGCGGGGTAGAGCAAAACGATATTTTAGAACCAAACAAAAATTTGGCATGACTTTCCCTAAAAATAGGACCAAAAAGAATGCTTAATGCCAAAATTCTCGCCGAAACGGAAATGAATCAACATTCCGGCAAAATATTGGCAACTATCGCATATCAAATACCGGTACACCTCCAAACACAAACACATATGCAACACCACGAACATACATAGATCTAGCTAGGCCGTAAAAAGTGCATGTGCACATTGTTGTAAGGAGAACAACCTAAATATAGCTTCCCCCCTTACTTACCTATTAAAACAAGGTAATTTAACCACTTAATTTGAATGAATCTATGGTGGAAATGAGGTGAAAAAGAGGAGGCACCCGAGACAAGGAGGAGGTGGAGAGAATGAAGTGGGGAGAAAGTGAGTGTGTGGGTAGGAGAGGCTGTCCCAAATATCTTGTTGCTGCCCACTTACTAATGGCGCACCTCTTGCATGGTGCGCCATTAGTAGTTACAACTACTAATGGCGCACTTAAGCAGGATGCGCCATTAGTATGTTTGGATAGGCGCACTAGTTCAAAAAAAAAATTCTATACTAATGGCGCACCCACTGCCTGGTGCGCCATTAGTAGTTGCACTTGGGCAGGATGCGCCATTAGTATGTTTGGATAGGCGCACTAGTTCAAAAAAAAATTTCTATACTAATGGCGCACCTGCTGCCTGGTGCGCCATTAGTAGTTACAACTACTAATGGCGCACTTTGCCTAGATGCGCCATTAGTATGTTTGGACAGGCGCACTAGTTAAAAAAAAATTTCATACTAATGGCGCACCCGTAGCATGGTGCGCCATTAGTAGTTTAAACTCTAATGGCGCATCAGATTGTGGTGCGCCATTAGTATATACTAATGGCGCACCATCTTTCTGGTGCGCCATTAGTGTCAATCCCATCTATAGCCCTTTTCCTAGTAGTGCAATGCAACAGCAGCGGCATTGGAACATTCAGCAACAGAGGTAGCATTATCACGCTCAATGCATTTTAAGCATGGTGGTTCAAATCCATCCTAAGCGGAACTGATCTGTTGAGCGCGAAATGACTCATTCTCTTTTTGAAGATCTTCATGAGTCGCTTTCAAGTTCTCAAGCTCTTGCTTCCTTTGAAGATAATCATAGGAGAGCTTTTCATATGTGGTTGAGAGCGTCTCATGAAGACTTTCAAGTTCTTGGTACTTAGCATGAAGATTTTTTATGTCTTCTACTAAGGACTGTGAACGTATCATTTCCGCGTCCAACAGGTCATCCCTTTTGTCTAACAGTTTTTGAGTATGTTCCATAGCCCTTTGTTGTTCAGTAGCAATTTTAGCAAGTGTTTTGTAGCTACGTTTGGATTCACAATCAGAGTCATCTTCACTTGATGTTTGAAAGTAAGCATCACATGATTTTACCTTGGCACCACGTGCCATGAAGCAGTAGGTGGGAGTAGGATCATCCATGTCATCAGCTTCAGCGTTGGTGTGGAAGTCATTGTCTTCAGTGTTGAAGATGGACTTGGCAACATAGGTTGTGGCTAGAGCCAGACTTGCAATGCCAGGGTCGGCCTCTTCTCCTGACTCCACTTCCACCTCCTCAGAAGCAGACTCCTCTGAATCCATTTCCTTGCCAACAAAAGCACGAGCCTTGCCAGATGAGCTCTTCTTATGTGATGAAGACCTTGATGAGGACTTAGAAGAAGACTTTGAAGATTTCTTATTCTTCTTGTCATCAGAATCATATTCCTTGCTCTTCTTCTTCTTCTTCTTCTCATTGTCCCACTGAGGACACTCAGAGATATAGTGTCTAGGTTTCTTGCACTTGTGACATGTTCTCTTCTTGTTGTCATGAGTGGAAGCTTCATCATTTCTTGAGCTAGATCGTGAAGACTTTCTGAAGCCCTTCTTCTTGGTGAATTTCTGGAACTTCTTCACAAGCATGCAAGTTCCTTTCCAATGTCTTCAGGATCATCAGAACCGCAGCCAGATTCTTCTTCAGATGAGGAAACCACTTTTGCCTTCAAAGCGCGAGTTCGGCCATAATTGGGACCATAGATATCTCTTTTCTCAGAAAGCTGGAACTCATGTGTGTTGAGCCTCTCAAGTATATCAGACGGATCGAGTGTCTAGAAGTCAGGGTGTTCTTGTATCATGAGAGCAAGGGTGTCAAAGGAGCTGTCAAGTGATCTCAGTAGTGTCTTGACGATTTCATGCTTGGTAATCTCAGTGGCGCCAAGAGCCTGAAGCTCATTTGTGATGTCAGTGAGGCGATCAAACATGAGCTGGACATTTTCATTGTCGTTTCTCTTGAAGCGGTTGAAGAGATTGCAAAGAACACTGATCCTCTGGTCTCTCTGTGTAGAGACGCCTTCGTTGACCTTAGATAGCCAGTCCCAGACTAGCTTTGACGTTTCCAGAGCACTCACACGGCCATACTGTCCTTTGGTCAGATGACCACAGATGATGTTCTTTGCAGTGGAGTCCAGTTGAATGAACTTCTTGACATCAGTAGGGGTGTCACCTTCACCAGTTTTGGGAACGCCGTTCTTGATGACATACCAGAGGTCGACATCAATGGCTTCAAGATGCATGCGGATCTTATTCTTCCAGTAGGGATACTCAGTTCCATAAAACACGGGAAGGCAGCGGAGACTTTGATTATCCCTGCAGTCGACATAGCTAAACTCCAGGTGGTTAAACCGAATCACACAGAACAAGGGAGTACCTTGCTCTAATACCAATTGAAAGTGCTAGTTATCGACTAGAGGGGGGGTGAATAGGCGATTTTTATCCAAGTCTTCAAAACGTGGAAGTTTTGAAGACAAACAATAGAAATGACCTAATTGATATGCAGCGGAAGATAAACTACAACACGCAAGCCATAGTCAAGTATGCAATAATTGTGAACATACAAAGACTAATAGCAGCAAGGTAGTAAGGATCAGGATGGAAGATAGTATGAAGCCAATCAACGATAGTAGTCAAGCAATGAAGTCAGACAGATAAGACAATTAAGCAATGACTTCACGAAGACAAACTCAAAGTAAAGGAGGGAAGGGATAGAACCAGTCACTTGTTGAAGACACAGGATTTGTTGGACCAGTTCCAGTTGCTGTGACAACTGTACGTCTGGTTAGGGAGGCTGAGATTCAACTTAGAAGACCACGTCTTCACCTTATTCCCCTTTAGCTAAGGACACATAGTCCACGCCCAATCACTCTGGTAAGTCTTCAAGGTAGACTTCCGAACCTTCATAGACTTCGTTCACCGGCGATCCACAATGACTCTTGGATGCTCAGAACGCGATGCCTAACCGGCTGGAGGATACACTATCCTCAAGTGTAATAAGTCTTCAGGTCACACAGACAGAAAGACTTCAGTGATGCCTAACACTCTTTGGCTCTAGGTGTTTGGGCTTTGTCCTCGCAAGGATTTCTCTCTCAAAGGCTTCGAGGTGGGTTGCTATCAAAACGACAAAAGCCGTAAACTAACTCTGAGCAGCCACCAATTTATGGTGTAGGGGGTGGGCTATTTATAGCCACAAGGCAACCCGACCTAATATGTCCGAAATGACCCTGGGTCACTAAGGAACTGGCACGTGTTCCAACGGTCAGATTTCAAACACACACGGCAACTTTACTTGGGCTACAAGCAAAGCTGACTCATCCAGCTCTGGATAAGATTTGCACTCATTGTCTTCGCTCGAAGACATAGGATTTGGGTTGAGCATCACTTCAGTCACTCTGACTTTGTTCACTTGGACCCCACTTAACAGTACGGTGGTTCCTATGACTCAACAAAGAAGAAAAGGAAACAACGAAACAACTCAGTCTTCGCGCTCCATAGTCTTCACTTATTGTCTTCTCATGTCATAGTCTTCAATGTGAATATCTTCACATACCACCATTGTCTTCAATGTCTTCGTACATTTTTAGGGGTCATCTCCGGTAGGTAAACCGTATCAATGAGGGACACTACTGCGTTATCCTGCAATTCTCACAAACGCATTAGTCCCTCAACCAACTTTGTCGTCAATACTCCAAAACCAACTAGGGGTGGCACTAGATGCACTTACAAAGTCTACCCAGCTGTTGACGCTGTAGGGCTTGAGGCTGTTTAGCCAAGTGCATGTCGTGCCCTGAAGCATGAGGGGGACGTACTTCACGGCAACGCGCTTGTTGCCGTTTGCTATGGTGACTGCAGTGGAGTAGTCGACCAGCCAATCTTTCGGCTTCACCGAACCATTGTACTTGGGCATGTCTCTTGGGAGCAAGAACCCTTTGGGGAAGGGCTCGTCGCTTATGCGGGGGCCAAAACAAGGCGAACCAATCGCATCTTCTTCTTCAACCACCTGGGATCTCACCAGACGGTCGATCCGATGGTGGGCATCATTTTCTCTGATTCCTTCACGGCGGCCCAGCCGACCGCTGAGCGTCGGGTGCTCAATAGGCGATGGGAAGGCGTACCGCTCCCTGCGAGGCGGATGGGAAGGCATACAATCGTCCCGCCGCTCCACATCTCGTGGGCGACCATCTTGGTCGCACTCGATGGTGAGGCGCGTCCAACTGCGGCTAGTAGCTGGCTCTCTGTCTCTTCGGTCGCCGACGTCGCCTGCAGTCGGCGTCCGAGAGGTCACATCATGCTCTCGGTGGGGGGGAGGAGGATTCTCGGCACGCGTGCCGGCTTCTTGTTGCATGGCCGCCGCGTCGATGAGCTGCTGAACGCGCTTGGTCATGTAGCATCGCTCATCGGAGGGGCGGATCTCACCAAAGAGATCAGCGAGGCAGCCCACCACGCAAGCGGCTTCGACGCCACGCAACGCCTCGGTGCAAATGCCATTGGGCATGCCGGGCTGGGTGCGCTCGCCAGGGAGGAACAGGGTTCCTGTCTAGAGAAGGTCTCCAGACGACGGTTAGCCCCACGGTGGGCGCCAAATGTCGGGTGGTAGGTGCGACATATGCCAAAGGATGGCTAATCATTGTGGGAGCTAGTAAGACGTCGTCGGTGCCTAAAAACGTGATAAGGCGTAGACATGCACGCCGGCGAATCTTACCCAGGTTTGGGGCTCTCCTAGGAGATAACACCCCTAGTCCTACTCTGCGTGGTCTCCGCATGATCACTAGATCGATAAGTAGCTACAAGTTGCTCCTTGAGTTGTTCAGCTAAAGGAGGAAGAAGGGCAAGGCTATCTCAACTCTTCTCTCTATATGTGTGTGTGTTCTCTAAGAGTTCAACCTTTTGCATGGGTGCCTGGGGGTTTATATAGGCCTACCCCCAGGGATATAATGGTAATCCGACTGGGTGTAGGCCCAGGCCGTCAGTGTCTATGGCCGCCGGCTTCTCCGCTGGCCGCTAGGGCCTGCCGCCTGGTGGGTCCTGCCGGCTGCCGGGCTCTCGGCCGATAGGTTGGGCCCACTGCCTATGGGCCCTGTCGGCCGCACATCACTATAGCCTTGCCTCTGATGACGATGGCTTGATCGGGGAGAGCGTGGCTACGGTACCGCCTCCTGGTGGGCGTTCACTATAGCCACACCCTGTCTTATCTGGTTAATGGCGCACAAACTTCTAGGGAAGGGGCAGGCCGGTTGTTAGGAGCTGACCACCCCCTACGCCGACTGGTCGGGGCATGCCGCCTTCCAGTATCTCACAGACGGGTAGGGCCCGCCGCTGACGGGCCGTTCCAACAGCCCGTTGAGGGAGCATGGCTGCTCTGCCATGGGTGATGTCATGGTCAACGTGGCAACAGTGCCGCGCCGGGCTAGGTGAGTGAGTCCTGGATTAGGGGGTGTCCGGGTGGCCGGACTATGACCTTCGGCCGGACTCCCGGACTATGAAGATACAAGATTGAAGACTCTGTCCCGTGTCTGGATGGGACTTTCCTTGGCGTGGAAGGCAAGCTTGGCGATACGATATGAAGATCTTCTCCCATTGTAACCAACTCTGTGTAACCCTATCCCTCTCCGGTGTCTATATAAACCGGAGAGTTTTAGTCCGTAGGACGAACAACAATCATACCATAGGCTAGCTTCTAGGGTTTAGCCTCTCTGATCTCGTGGTAGATCCACTCTTGTACTACCCATATCATCAATATTAATCAAGCAGGAGTAGGGTTTTACCTCCATCGAGAGGGCCTGAACCTGGGTAAAAACATCGTGTCCCTTGTCTCCTGTTACCATCCGCCTAGACGCACAGTTCGGGACCCCCTACCCGAGATCCGCTGGTTTTGACACCGACATTGGTGCTTTCATTGAGAGTTCCTCTGTGTCGTCACCGTCAGGAAGGATGCCGCACCCCATCTTTAAAGACGGCGCTGTTGCTAAAGGAGCTTTGGCTGTCGGCCAAACTCTCCGGCTAGGTAGGTTCTTGATGACCGCCTGTTTGGCCACCGTGCCAATGATGACCTCTCGGGCCATCGAAAGCAATCTTCACATTAGCTCGGAACTCGCCGAGCAGTTAGATCCGACGGAGCTCTCTTCCCTGAATGAGCTCCTAGATCGCATTGCCGTCCTGGGAGTCGCTACAGTTTACGGCCAGATTGGGCTTAAACCCGATCAGAGAGAGATCAACTCTCCCCAGGTCACCCACCACATTGAAGTGGTGCAAGAACAATGTCGCGCATCTTCGGCCGCTCTAAGGACCAGATGTGTCCGGATTCCTGACCCCTCCAAGCCAGATACCCGTGGAGGGGAGGATGTTGCCCAAGTCCTGAACCTAAAGTCAGGTAGCATGCCTGATTCATTGAATAATGTCCAAGAAAGAAAGCTTCTGAATTCATAAACTTCTTGGCCCCTGAATCTTTTATCGGGCAAGGTTCTGGATTTAAATCCACCCGCCCACCCAACTATAAGGGATTTAACCCAAATACGGCAAGTGCCCGGGGAAACAGTACACCACTATTGGGCCAGATTCCTCCTGGTTATGAACAGGATAAAGGACTGCCGTGAGGAAGAAGCAATTTTATTCTTCTGTAACAACTGCACGGACACCGGAATCCTCAACGCCATAAGTCGCCACGAAATTACACGCTTCGCCGACTTAACATCCATAGTACGAAAGTACTGTGCGACAGAAAGCATTCGGAAAACCGAAGATAAATTCTGGGACAATCCGTCCCTGAATACAACACGAGTCCGAAACAAAAGGGCGCATTATCGCCAGGCACCTGAGCCAAAAATCAAAAAACAAAAACCCTCTATAGGGTATGGGACCGTACTGGAGGGATGGCTCAATGGACCCTGTAAAATTCATAGTTCAGGGGAAGTCACACCAACTCACAACCTTAGAGCATGTTGGATACTCCGGCAGGTGGCCAAAAGTGGCGAGGAGCTTCTAACTCCAGAATCCGAAGAACACCACCCCAGAAACGCCAGTACGGTGTTGACAGTCTTCGAGACCTTCGCATCAAACAATGCGAGGAAACGAACCCTCCGCAACCTTACCGAAGTCTACCAAGTAGCAACAATAAACCCATGGAGTGACACGGCTATTACTTTTAATGCTAGTGACGAACCTAAATTCCGGACAGCCCGAGCACCAGCCGCATTGGTCCACAGTCCAATAGTGGACGACTTCCGACTTACAAAGGTACTCATGGACGGCGGCAGCGGACTTAACCTCATCTACGAGGAAACCCTACAAAAAATGGAAATAGACTAGAGCCGCATTGAGCGAAGCAACACAACCTTCAGAGGAATAATACCAAGCCGGGAAGCGTGCTGTTCAGGTAAAATCACACTGGATGTGGTGTTCGGCACGCCGGATAATTACAGATCCGAGGAGGTCACATTTCAAGTGGCCTCGTTCAGCAGCGGATACCACACTCTGCTAGGGCGAGAAGCATTTACAATTTTTCAAGCCATACCCCATTATGGGTACATGAAGATCAAAATGCCCGGACCCAACGGAATCATCACTCTTGCAAGTGATCCGGACACAGCGCTCTGCACCGAAAACAAGACAGCCGCACTGGCCCTAGAGGCATTATCCGAAGCCCTAGTGGCCGAGGAACTAACTGCGTTGCGCTCCACGGTGGACAGGGACGATGTGATATTAGATAAGAGATCCAAGTCCACCTCTTTCAAACCAGCGGATGAAATAGTCAAATTCCAAGTCCATCCAACGGACCCCACAAAAACGGCCTCCATCGGGGCACAACTAAAACCCGATGTAGATGCCGCACTTAGAGAATTCCTGCGGGAAAATTGGGACATTTTTGCCTGGCACCCTTCAAACATGCCAGGAATCCCACAAAGGCTGGCTGAGCACAGCGTGAACATCTTAAAAGGGTTTAAGCCCGTTAAGCAGACTCTGCGGCGTTTCTCCGAACCCAAGAGACAAGCCATGGGAGAAGAGCTAGCAAAACTACTGGAAGCCGGATTCATCAGAGATATAAAACATCCGGACTGGCTAGCAAACCTGGTGATGGTACCTCGCGCCTATGTGTCGACTTCAAAGACCTAAATAAGGCCTGCCCAAAGGATCCTTTCCGGCTCCCCCGAATTGATCAAATCATCGACGCTACCGCAGGACATGACTCATTGTGTTTCCTCGATGCATACTCTGGCTACCACCAAATAAAGATAGCAGAGTCAGACCAAGCCGCAACGGCATTCATCACGCCATACGGCCCATTCTGCTTCAACACGATGCCCTTCGGGCTCAAAAACGCCGGCGCAACATATCAACGCATGATCCAGACATGTTTGGCCAACCAGATCGGCAAAACAGTTGAAGCATACGTAGATTACGCGGTCGTCAAAACAAAACACATCGATACTCTAGTAGACGACTTGAGGCTCACGTTCGACAATCTCCGAACATATGACATTAAGCTCAACCCGGAAAATGCATTTTCGGCGTACCAGCCGGAAAGTTCTTGGGCTTCATCGTATTCGGTAGAGGAATTGAAGCAAACCCAGACAAGATCCGAGCTCTTTCACAATTGGATACCCCAAAAGACCTCAAACAAATACAAAAATTGACAGGATGCGTGGCGGCTCTAAGCCGCTTTATCTCCCGCTTAGGAGAAAAGGCATTACCCCTCTATCGCCTCCTGCGGCGCACCGAACACTTCGAGTGGACGGATGCCGCCACGGCCGGACTCGAAGAAATAAAAGCCATACTGGCAACAAATCCAGTCCTGGCCGCGCCCAACACGGGCAAACCAATGCTATTATACATCGTGGCAACCCATCAAGTTGTAAGCGCGGTGCTCGTTATCGAACGAGAAGCAGACGGACACAAGTTCCCTCTCCAAAAACCAGTTTACTACGTGTCCACTGTCCTAACTCCATGCAAGTCATGGTACCCGCATTATCAAAAGATAGCATACGCGGTGTTCATGGCATCCCGGAAGCTGCGACACTATTTTCAAGAGTGTTCAATAACAGTGGCATCCGAAGTACCCCTTAATGACATTATAAAAAACCGCGACGCAACGGGCCGGATTGCCAAATGGGCCATCGAGCTCCTCCCGTTAGACATAACTTACAAGCCAAGGCGAGCTATTAAGTCTTAGGTTTTGGCCGACTTCATCGCCGAATGGACTAAAGCCGAGCTCCCTCAAGAGTATGGCGCATACTCCAACTGGATCATGCACTTCGACGGCTCCAAAATGTTGGCGGGCCTGGGGGCTGGCGTCGTTCTAACGTCCCCAACCGTAGACGCAGTCCAATACGTACTTCAGATAATGTACACGGATTCCAACAACGCAGCCGAATACGAGGCCCTTCTACATGGCCTTCAGATGGCAGTCTCCATGGGCATTCAGCGCCTAGAGGTCCGCGGGGATTCAAACCTCGCAATATCCCAAATAAATGGAGACTTTGCCGCCAAGGATCCGAAAATGGCAGCTTACTGCAACGCCGTCTTAAAGATGTCAGCTCGGTTTGAGGGGCTCAAATTTCATCACATAGCCCGGGAGAATAACCAGGCAGGAGACATGTTGGCACGCATCAGCGCCAAGCGCGATGCCGTCCCCCCCAACATCTTGCTAGAGAGGTTGTTCAAGCCATCCGTATCATGGGAGGGAGAGTCCGGAAACAATAGCCCGGATGCAACCGCACTGCCCCTCACCAAACACTCTGACACAGTTGGTAGCTCCGCCAACGAAACAACACCGTCAGCCCACACAATAATGGCAGTCATTGCCCCGTGGACAGAACCATTCCTAGCCTACCTAACTAGGAAAGAACTTCCCGAGGACCAAAACAAGGCCCGTTGCATAGTGCGGAGATCTAAAGCCTACAAAGTCCACGAGGGAGAGCTTTATAAGAATAGCACAACCGGAGTCCTTCAAAGGTGTATCTCCGAAGAGGAAGGGCGAGACCTTCTGGCGGAAATTCATGCCAGACTTGGCGGGCACCACGCCGCAGCCCGGGCCCTTGTAAGCAAGGCCTTCCGTACCGAATTTTATTGGCCAACGGCTCGGGCAGACGCTCGGGATTTAGTGCAGCGATGTGTCGGTTGCCAGTTATTCTCCAACCAAAGCCTCATGCCGCCTACCGCCCTACAAACTATACCCATTACCTGGCCCTTTGCGGTCTGGGGGCTTGACATGGTTGGACCCCTTAAAGGAGGAACCCACAAGCAAAAATATCTACTGGTCATGGTGGACAAATTCACCAAACGGATAGAGGCCAAGCCTGTAAAGACGGTCGAATCCGGACCGGTGATAGACTTCATATCCGGGGTCGTACACCGTTACAAAGTCCCCCATAGCATCATAACTGGCAACGGCACAAACTTCACGACCGATGAAGTCAAAGTCTGGTGCAAAAACATGGGCATTAAGCTCGACTACGCTTCAGTCTATCACCCTCAAACCAATGGTCAAGTCGAACAAGCCAACGGTCTCATTATGAGCGGCATCAAACCCAGACTAGTGCGATCCCTCAAGGAATCTAACATGCACTGGGTGGAGGAGCTTGACTCCTTACTCTGGGGGCTGCGGACCACGCCGAATCGCACTACCGGATTCACACCATTTTTATGGTATACGGCGCAGAGGTAGTACTGCCCTGTGACATAATTCATGACTCACCTTGAGTGCGCATGTATGAAGAAAGAGAAGCCGAGCTCGATCGGCAGGACAGTTTGGACGCATTGGAGGAGGAGCGCGACGTGGCAAAAGCTCGTTCCGCATTCTATCAACAGCAGGCTCGAAGATATCAAAGCAGAGAAGTACGGGCCAAAACTTATAACGTTGGCGAACTAGTTCTACGCCTGCCAGACAAGAAAAAGGACAAACTAAAGCCCAAATGGGAGGGTCCCTTCATAATCGACCAAGTACTAACTGGTGGAGCATACCGTCTGCGAAACGCATCGGACAACCGACTCGAGCCGAACCCATGGAACGCAACACGCCTATGACGATTCTACGCCTAGCGCCGTACTCCGTGTTCGTCTCCTTCCTTTGTCCCCTTTTTTTATTTTTATTGTTATTTTTTCACACTAGCTGTCCGGGATTTCGCTCCCTCTCCCTGCCTTTTTTCTCCCAAGCCCTTAGGGGCTTGCATGTGCATTGTTCGCACGTACTGGATGAGCCACCCGCGCTCCTCGTACCTGGGGGCTTCTTTATCAGAAGTTTATATAAAATGGGCCTCATGCCCAAAACATGTGTGATACTTCCACATGAACCTTTTATACACCATTATATGCATCGATATGACTTAAGTTTTGGCCAAGCTGGGTTGCCTGGCGCCTGTGCTTACCCCTACGTTCCCGTTCGTTCGGCTAGGTGCTAAAGGGAGCACCTCTGCGATTGTTACTGCCGGATCAGCCGGATGTGTACCTCAGACTGGGTGAAGCCGAAAGCTAGCGTTCTTAAGGGAATATTCGGTCGGTGAACTAAAAGATGATCTTTCGTGTTTATTTATCTACCCCCAGATGCTTTTCTGCTCTTTTTAGCAGTTCGGACATGCACTTTAGGGCATGCCTCCCAGGGAAAGGAACCCCTAACGGAACTATTCTCCCTGGAAGATGTTTCTTACTAACCATGTAATATAACATAACTAGTTGGGCACTTGTCTGTTAAAGCAATTATGACCCCCTACGCCTTGTCTCCATGCATGCCCCGGTTCTTTCATAATCGAGAGGGTATTCAGACAGACTCCGGACTATAGGGTCTAGAGGTTGAAGCAAAAAGGTCCGCAATGACAAACGATCTACAATCCGAGGAATTTTTCATGTCATTTTAAATTACAGAGTCAATCCGACTCGGTATATTCTTCTTCAATACCATCCAACAGGCGGTCTAATTTATAGTCCTGTTGGGAATACTTTGCAACTAGCTCTACCTGGCCATATAGTAAGCTGACAGGGATCTCCTTTCCGTCAGGACCCATAGGGCCGACCTCGGCCATGTGGTTTGGGTCAGCCTTCGTGTACCGAGTCTTCACCATGGCCCAGGCCTCCCTGGAACCTTGACGGCAGGCCGATATCTTCCACAACTAGAAGCGCTGCCGCACTTCCTCCAGCTTCTTCGTAAGGTCCCCAAGGCCTTCGGGCATGGAGAGGGATGGCCACATAGCCTGAATGACGCTCTGCATTGCCTGCCGAACTCGTTCATGCAGTTGCAATAGCTCAGGAAGAAGGTCTCCCGTTGAACCGGGCATTTCCTCCGTAGGATGACCTGTCAGCAGACCTACAGACATAGCTCTGTTAATCGACTTCCTCGCCGAATTCTTTTTTCGAAGATTCGTTCAAGCACTTACTAAAAATGTCGCGTCGAAGTCGCCGATTCTCCTTTGCGGAAGCAGATAGCTGAATACGAACATCCTTTAGTTCCTCGCCCAGCTGGGTATTGGCATCTTGAAGTTTGTTCTTCTCTTGCCTCACCCTCGTCAGCACGCTCTCGCCAGCCTTTAGTTGGCGTAGGAGTTGCTGCTTGTCCGGATTTGTTCCGGCCCCATCTACACTATTATAGTCAGAATTGCACACCTGCCGCGCTTCGCAATGAAATCATCTTTCGAAGCATATATTACCTGAGGGTGTCTCCTTGGCATTTTCTGAAGCGACAAGTGCGGCCTCGAGTTGGGACTTGCACTCTTCAAGTGTAACGCCCCGGATCCGATGCACCAGGTATCTGCCAGTTATTTGTTGTCATTGCCATGTCATTTGCTTGCGTGTTGCATTTCATCATGTCATCATGTGCATTTCATTTTGCATACGTGTTTGTCTCATGCATCCGAGCCTTTTCCCCGTTGTCCGTTTTGCAATCCGGCGCTCCTATGCCCTCCGGCGTTCCCCTTTCGTCTCTCGTTGTGAGCGGGTGTTAAATGTTCTCGGAATGGACCGAGGCTTGCCAAGTGGCCTTGGTATAGCACCGGTAGACCGCCTGTCAAGTTTCGTGCCATTTGGAGTTCATTTGATACTCCAACGGTTAACCGGGTAACCGTAAAGCCCCTCTCTCTTTACAGCCCAACACCCCTTCCAAAGTGGCTTAAAACCCATCTAAGTCCCCTCCATGCTCTCGGTCGCTCGATCACGATCGCGTGGCCAAAAACCGCTCCTCATTTGGACTCTCCTAGCTCCCTCTATCTATAAATATGCCCCTCCCCCTGAAATTCGCGGATGAAAATCCCCCGAAACCCTAGCCCCGCTCCTCTCCGCCGCCGGACACGTCCGGATCGGACCGGACATGTCCGCGCCGCCGCGCCCGGCGAATCCCGTCCCGCCACGTGTCTCCCGCCGCCGCCCCGCGCCG